>NC_081414.1:413754483-413759483 GCF_030272615.1 Cryptomeria japonica | reverse complement strand
CTAGATTTTGCACAAAAGTTGTCAAAATGCTTATTGCAGTCTGTACTAAATGAATTGATTTCTGTACTGTTCTTTCATGGTGGTCTAGTATTTATTGTTGTGGTGCTTGAGAAGTATTTGTACTCCTTCATTATGTAGTTTTAGTTAGTGTATTTGAAATCTTTCTTGTTTTCACTGCTCTCGGCCTAAGTAAAGGGGTTAAGACCCTAAAAATGGCTCCAACTCAAATTCCCATTGTGGTTTCTCAATGACCTTTGGGATTAAAGTAATGGAGTCTATGTACAATGTAAATACTCATTGTTGTGTCCTGGAAGTTGCATTGGAGCAATTTACTATCATGTTCTAGGCAAGCTCTGCCATAGCCTGGCTAGGGAACATGACTGTTATTTTCATTATTGCTTGCAGGGGTGATCCAATCTAATAGTGCCAAGTGATTGGAATTGTAATAGGATATTGGAAAGTGCTTCAGTGTGAGTATGGAGGTCTGACAGAGGGTGGAGATAAATCAAACCCATTGTTGAAAGCATATAAACCTCAAACCCTTGGAAAGAGCCATTTTGGGGGTCGTACTTGTATGGACATACCAGACCATCTAACCTCCTAAATCTTGCAGAGTGTCCAAATGGGTATCCAAATCATCAAATATTTTAGAGGGTAATTTGGAATTTTTTAGAACAAAAGAACTAAAACCGTGTCGGGAGGGCTAAAAGGGGCTCATAGGGCTACAAGGCCTAAAATATAGGAACCAAGAAAGCGATAGGGAAATGAAGGGAATTAAAATTCAAAACCACATGGAGGGAGTTGTGAAACCATTGCAGACCCCTCCTAATCCCCTGCAAGTGAAGAGCATTGAATTAGGCATGGTAGTGGTAGAACTTACTCTAGTGAGTTTAGCCTTGATCTTGAGTAACTAGAGCAATCTAGTTGGTAGAGAGTTCTCCAAAGGAATTCAGATGTTGGAATTGATTCAAGAGGAGAGAAGGGAAAGCAAGGAAGCCCATGATAACACCTATTTCTAACCTACAAACCAAATTGAAACTCTTTTGTGAGATTATCCCTATCAACAAGTGATAACCTTAATAAATTAATCTAGATGGGATGAGTAGTAGGTTTAAATATTAAAAAGATAATGAAATGATTGTGGTGCCCCACTCATGGCCTAGAGTGCTAGTTTAGGTCCGGGATGAGATTTGGGAAGGCTTGGAGAGGCAAACTAAACTCCCTTGATTATCTCAAAGGTTGAGACAATTTTGCATGGGTATCATGGGTGTTGTGGTGAGAGACCCCAAGATCTCCCTTTGGGTGCTGAGACGAGAGACCCCAAGATCTCCCTTTTTTGTTGTGATAGCATGTGATGATACTCTTTCCTATCTATGTCCTAGCTCCTTATTCCTTGTTTGTTTGGCATCCTTTGACATCTTGTTGTCTTTGTGATTTATGGTTGACCCTTGTGTTGTGGATTTGGATATGTTTTATGGCTCGTCTTCAGTTATGTTTATGTCCTTTTATCGTTAGGTGTTAGCCTAGGCTTAGAGTGTGTTTAGGACCTCGTGTCATTCTTTGGATCATGGGGGTGGAACTTATTAGTTTCACATGGTGGGGTGGTTTGATGCCTTCTTCCATTGGGATTTTCTCTTCGTGGATGTTTGTTTGTATGATGAGGATTCTTTATCTCTTCAGCTTGAGTTTGTATTTCTAGAGCATATTATCATGTATTCTTTGTGATAAAAAAAGCATCATGTACTTTAGATATTAATAATGTAGCTTGAGACAATGATTCATTATTGGAGTAGAACTTGTATATAGGTGACGATCCTCTGAGCAAGATATGTTATGTAATTGGGATAATGATTCTTGTAATTAGAGATTGTAGTTTCATGTTGGAGTAATTAATATTATTTGTATTAATTGTAATAGGATTTGTGCAATATGTAAATATTGATGTGATTGTCTCTATTGATAAATGGTTAATGGTAATGTTTAGAGTTGTTATGGATGTCTAATAGTTGAGATTATTGAGTAGGAAAATTTGGATTTGGTGCTTAAAAAGAACCTTTCATATTAGTAGCATTACTATGTCTTGGGTTCATGAGTAAATGATTATGTGGACAATGGATATTCTTAATGTGTTATATTTCATAAGAGCATAATGGTTTAGTTAAATGGTTACTTTCCTATGATCTTAGTAGAAATGAATATTAGGATCAATGTAGGAAAATATGTGGTAGAGTTCTATGACGATGTTTATGTTCTTAATATTATGGTAAGTAATGATGTTGGGATACCCTAAGGAATGTGAATATATGTGATGTAAGTTATTTCCACTTGCATATTTTTGTTCATATGATCATACTTAACTAATTGTAAATGTTTATCTTGAGTTACATCTATTGTATTAGTTCCTTGAATTTTTTTTAATCTCTATTTCTTTGTTTAGTTCGATAGTTTCTCTAGGGTATTTTGGTAGACATTACATGCATAAAGTGCTCACTGCCTTTGGTTTTAGGATTAATTGGATCATTTTGGTGATGAGTTGCATCACTTCCTCTTCTTTTGTTGTTCTCGTTAATAGTGAGTCTACTAAGTTATTTGGTGCTTTGAGAGGTCTTCGGCAAGGTGATCCACTCTCCTCGTACCTTTTCATTTTAATGGTTGAAGGTTTGGGAAGATTATTAAAATTTTGGGTCAGCCAAGGTTTGATTTAGGGTTAGAATTTGGGTAATGGTATTCCTTCTTCTCATCTACTATTTGTGGATGATATTGCTTTAATGGGTGTTGCTAGAATCAACGAGGCTACCAATGCCAGGAAAGCTCTTGATATCTATTTGATAGCCTTTGGACAAAATATTAATGGAGGTAAATCTTTTATCTTCGTTTTTAACACTCCTGGTCGCATTCAAGGCAAGATTGCTAGAATATTGAGGTTTCAAGTTGGTTCACTTCCAAGTCGCTTATTTAGGGGGTTTTGGCAGGAGATTTTGGATAAGTTTCAGCATAAGGTCAGTCATTGGACTAATAGATAACTGTCAACTGCTGCTAGAGTGACTCTCTTAAAGTCAGTGGTCCGAGCACTCCCTATTTATAGATGTTTTGTGCACTCAACTCCTGCAAGCTTTATTATGGAATTTGATGCCCTTTCTAGACAGTTCTTATGGACAGGAAACTTACTTTCTTCAAAGTGGAGTTTAGTTAAATGGGATTTTGTGTGTAGGTCAAAGTAGGATGGTTGTCTTGGTTTGTGTTAGGCAAGTTTGAATGGTCATGTGATGGTTGCGAAGCTATTTTGGAGATGGTGCTTTAGCCAAGATCAAAGATGAGAAAAAATTATCAATATAAAATATTTGGGGGTAGTGGAAGGTAAGGAAGTTCCTCGATATGTTTTGTAAGGAAGTGGATCTGTGGTCTAACATACTCTTAAGAGAGGAGCTCAGTTAGTAAAGAAATATTTGTTTTGGATCTATAATAAAGGGGTAGAAGCTCTATTTTGGAAAGACTCTTGGGATGGATTCCCTCCTATTCTGACTTAGTTTCCTCATTTACAGTCGCTTTCCAATATTTTTGTTGAAGTTTTATGGAGCAAAGTTGATGATTTTAAAGGCACTATAAACTTGGGCAAGGAGAGGTGGCTATATGGAAAGGACCACATGAGTGTGATAGTTCTGATACTTAAAGATAAGTATAGATGCCAAGCTAATAAGATGAGAGGGGGGGGGATGAATCATACAAACTTAATCTTCCATAAAAACAACAGATTCAACCTCGGTAACATATACTTCAGTAATGTAACCAAAACGGCTAAACATGCAAACTCAAAAGCATATAAACATCATAATACTCATAACACTAGATTTAACGTGGAAACCCAAATAGGGAAAAACCACTGTGGGATTTTGGACCCACTAAGAAATATACTCTTCTAGAGTATGCTCGGTTAAAAGCAAATCCTGTTAAAGATTACAAACACATTGCTAGATGTGACCCGGTTAAGGGATTTCCCTCAGATCTGTTAGGATCTTCACCTTGTTAGAAGTGACCTTGTTAAAGGATTTCAAACACTCAATCAGAATGTCACCTTGCTAGAGGGTTTTACAAATAAGACTGTTAAGTCCACTCGGTTAAGAGATTTTTTGTCACTTCACAAAATAACAGTAATGAAAAATCTATCTGCAACTTCACATCTAAAATGCTAAAGAAGATTCTTATTTGCTCAATACAATATAGACATAGAACTAATCTTGTCCATCTACTGGGCTCTATACTCTGTTATTCAAACAGGTCTTCAAGCTTCTGTGCTCGGTAATCACTATGTATCATCCTTGTGCATACACTTGCCCGCATACACTGTTTATCAACAGTTCCCTATTTATAAACAATTCGCCAACCGCTTAATCTCCTTGATCACATTTCCCATGATCAATCATAGCCATCAAATCTTCAAACTTTGACCAGGTTCAATGCATCCTTCGATCTGAAAATGTTTTACCTCGCCTTGGAACTTGCATACATTTCTTGGAACTTGTGCTAGGGTATTGCGGTTCAATCTGAGTTGTAGATCTTCCTGCCAATTTTCCTTTGCCATAGATTCTTTAACAAACTTCATTCACGACATACCAATCATTTAATCATAGCCAGCTCATCAGCTTCCTTCATTAAATAATGCTTTTATTCATTCAATGCATTCTGTTATTACTCGATTGCAACTCGGTAAATACTAAACTTCACTCGGTAGACATTCTGCCTTCATTAACTGATAGCGATAACCTTAGGGTTTACCAACTAGGTTCCTTAGGGTTTACCAACTAGGTTCTTTTCTCGGTAACATAGTATAGTATTAACCTTTCAATCAATAACATATGTAGGATATCAAAACAATCTAATCATCATGATCTCATAATTGTCTAACTCGATAATAGTTGCCCATTGAATAACTTATTTCTCCCCTTATCCATCATATTCTTTCTGTGTCTTTTACCGACATCTTTATACTCATCAAATCATAC
>NC_081414.1:413739483-413749483 GCF_030272615.1 Cryptomeria japonica | reverse complement strand
TATCATTTACACAAATTCTAAAGTGGAAAGTTAGAATCCCTTATCGAGTTTTTTAAGCAATATATTGTCTTTTACAAAAGTGATAACATATACATATACATATACATATACATATACATGTGGAGAGAGATCCTTCCATTGCTCATTATTTTATTATGTTTTTTTTTTATAAATATTTTCTATTACTTATTAAAAATGGTCTCAACAAGTTGAAACAATTGAGCTTTTATTTATAAGAGTTGTATATTATTTTTCTCTTATTGAGATTTTTTAGCAATGTATTGTCTTTTACAAAAGTGATAACATATATATCTCTCTGTGTGTGTGGAGAGAGAGACCCTTCTACACACACACACACACACACACAAATATTTTCTATTATTTATTAAAAATGGTCTCAACAAGTTTAAGCAATTGAGTTTTTTTTTTTTTTTTTGCTCAATAATGAGCCGAGGCCGTAAATTTTATTAATTCTAAAGAAAATAATTACAATTTTGTACAGATTCGGTTCGGTGTGGGCATCGGTAGGAAAGAACCGAACAAAGAAAACCTCCAGTCTTGCCCAAGGAAAATCCTGGAATGATTTACATGTCCCTAATAGCCAAAAATCTGACTTCTTAAGGGATTACAATTACAAATTTGAAAAATACATATTGCTGTCAAAAATTTAAACATGACTTCTACATCAAGGTTCTGGATTATAGGTGAATCCTTCAAGTGGTAAAGAGTGAGCGGGAAGACCAAGGATTTTTTTGATTGCTGACCGTGTGGGGGATGAATAAGCTGGATTCTGGATCCTACAAACACAAAGCAATGCTTTCCTACAAACTCAAAGTTAGGATAACCATATAATACCATGGAAGGAAAGAAACCGCCTACATCGGCTCAATCTAAGACCCAGAGACAGGTGCCCTTAAAATACCTAGATTAAGGTTGCCCTACAAAACTGCATTCTACTATATTAATCGCAAAAATGAAAATATAAAATGAACCAGGGCCATTACAGTCATGGTCAATATATCGAAGGAGTTAAAGGTAAGTCACTTGGGAAAGCAAGACGAGGGGAAAGAAACCCAATGTGCCCCATCCACATGATCTCAGATGCATGAAGGTGAAATATTAACAAAAGTATCTACAACATCATACCTATAGCCACATAAATACAAACGTGTTAATAAATTTGCCTTGCATTATATGGACACACCTGCATCTATGTGTGTATACTTATGCTGAGATAGATACTTCATTAATAAACCCTGTAGCATAAAATTGCATCCTTTTTGCGTCGTAAAATTGATGATATGAATATGTGAAAGCAACTGAAAAAAGGTAATGCATATCATAGTAGTTATCTTGAGTGTCTGATTACTTTAAACATATAGCTTAAAAAATGCAAGTCATCTCCTATCTAAATACAGTAAAGTATAAGAGTCTTTAATACAAATTAGCTTAGCCTAAATTAATAGATTGTCGCAACATCATCTTACTCAAAAGGCAAGCCCTTTCCCTCGAGCCCCTGACTAGTCCGATGGTGAGCCCTTCGGGGAGTCAGAGGATTTTAGATTCTCCACCTTGGCTACCATGACCACGTTGAGTCCTTCATCCCGAAGGTATATTGCCAACCAGTGGTTGTAGGGAGGTGTTTTCACATTGAACCACCACATAGGAATTTGACATTCCTTTGGATGATGGGCCGCCTATTGGCAAACTTCATGGGGTTGTCATGAATTAGTATTGGGAACCGAGGGACCTGGCGGTTGTTCCAAATTAGGATATCATAATGCCTTGGCTTGGGAGCTAGAAGATCAGAAGTAACATTAACCATTACCCGGTCAAGCTCTATCAAAATGCTATGCTTAAAAACCTTTAAACATAATTCCTTGATGAAATCCCTATTGGGCTCGAAATGAAATACTACGACTATGAACATAGAGGATATATCGAAATTTGCTCTAGTCTTGTTCTCATTGTTGATGAAATCTTCCCCTAAAATTTGAGTAACCCCATTGATGACTAGGTCGTGAGGGTAATTCACGACACCTTTCAACTGGGCTACCTTTGTTTCCCCATAAATGGTCATTTGTCTTTTAGAGCTATTGAGCTTGAGTATAGTATACATGATGTTTGGATTTCGCTTAGCAGATAATAAAGAGGCAAAGAAGAGACGGCCTAAATAAAGCCGAGAGGTCTGTCTCGAAAATCGGGAGTGAGAATGAAGTGGAGTTAACATGAGTGAGCCAAAATTATTAGTCCTCATCAATAAGCATTGGTGAAAGTACTTACTTGAGAAGCAGATCACAAAGTGATGAATGCAAAAAACATCCTCGTAATTCCATCATTCGGCGTCACACATGCTTAGTGTCTGATTAATACTTGCATGATCAACATGTGCGGAGGGATGATTGATACAGCTCAGTCGTCGAGATGAAAATCTCAGAAGCAGATACTACCGGATTTCAAAATTTGAATTGAATTAATGAAGTGAATTAATGAGTGACGACAGATGTAGTTTCCGAGATAATCATGGGAAAGGTAGACATCAAGCTAAGAGGATTAGGATCGTCGAGACAATGATTTCCTAGCAATCTCCAGTATAATAGCCTTAGCCCTAAGAGTGGATAAATGAGTGAATGCTGAATATATATATATATATATATATATATATATATATACATATATATATATATATACATATATATATGTATATACATATATATATGTATATACATATATATATGTATATACATATATATATGTATATATATATATATACATATATAATCTCCAGTATAATAGCCTTAGCCCTAAGAGTGGATAAATGAGTGAATGCTGAATATATATATATATATATATACATATATATATATGTATATACATATATATATATGTATATACATATATATATGTATATATATATATATATGTATGTATATATATATGTATGTATATATATATGTATGTATATATATATATATATTTATATATATATATATATATATATGTATATGTATGTATAAATATTTAAATATATATCATTTGATGTTATATAAATGAATATATCAATATGTATAGATATACGAATATACCTATATATAATATTCATTGAATAGTATATATATATTTGCATATACATATATGTCTATACCTTATGTATATGTCAATATTCATATATCTTCCAAGGTATATATAAGTTTTGGAATATATCTAAATGTATACCTATATATATAAATGTATACATATGTACATATATACATACATATGTACATATATACATACATACATACATATGTATATATATATATATATATATATATATATGTCTACATATATGCATATATACATACATATATATACATATACATATACATATACATATATGTATATGTACATACATATCTACATATATGCATATATACATACATATATATGCATATATACATACATATATATACATATGTACATATATGTAGATATGTATGTAGATATGTATGTATGTATGTATATATGTATATATATATGTATGTGTGTGTGTGTGTGTGTGTGTGTGTGTGTGTGTGTGTGTGAATATATATATATATATATATATATATATATATATATATATATATATATGTATGTATACATGTATATATACAAATATGACTATATGTGTATAAACATATACATATTTGTGTGTGTGTGTGTGTGTGTGTGTGTGTGTGTGTGTGTATTTGTACATATCCTTGCAAATGTATCTCTCGAGATGTGAGGGAAGGAGTGGTTGAACCTGAAGTCAGGATTTGAACCTTTGTATTCCTATTTCTGAATATGTAAGGATAGTAAAGCGTAATTAGAGATGGAGAAGAGCAGGGATGAAGGATAAAGTTGGTCTCACAGGAGGAAGGCCACGGATTCAATCGGAGTGATAAGACATACCTAGTGCAATTTATATACCTGAAAAGGACTGGAGCAAAGACTATTGCTTGTATCTAGCAGAAAGATGGGAGGAAATGGGGGACTGAACCCGAGTTACCAACCTATTGGAGATGACATATAAATAATATCTAGGCGGATGAAGGCACTGCCTTATCGGGTAGATCATTGGTTTTGCCTAGGATTTTGAGCTCCTTGCCATCTGCTCCTATATTAGCAAGTTCATCTGCTCTACGATTTCCTTCTCTATAAATATGATTGATGATAACTGAGTTGAAGTAGGGAAGCAAGTCCTTGGCCCTTTTAATTAAATTGTTGATTTTCCAGTTGCAAGAGTTACCTGATCTAAGGGAATTAATGATGATTGTAGAGTCTCCTTCAATTTCCAGATTCTGGATTCCTATTTCATGGCAGAGCAACATCCCTTCTACCACTGCAGTGGCTTCTACCACATTATTAGTGGTTGACCCTATAGGTTTAGTGATAGCAACCACTTCTTCCCTTTCTCTAGAGTGAATAATACAACCTATCCCGACTATACCAGGGTTGCCCCGAGAGGCTCCATCGAAATTTAGCTTGAACCAGCCTTGGGGTGGGGGAGCCCATTCACACTTACTTCTATCAGATAAGTTGTGATTATCTCCTAAACCAATAAACATGGGGAGGATGATACCGACCCATTTATTCCTAATTGTTTCATCCATGAGAGAAAATTTTGTGTGCTTCAAAGGGGATTTCCTCATAAAGTTATTGGCGATCTCAATAATGGATGCCTCAATTTTGACAATCGGGGATTCCAAGCCGAGGGCTTTATCTTTGAATATTCCTCTATTCCTTTCTTTCCAAACTTTCCAAAGGAGGATCGAGGGAGATATAATCCAGATGTGACCATAGTGCCTAAAATTTTGGGATACATGCCAACTCTGAAGAAATGAGAGGAGGTCTTGTTGGCAGGCCAGACTTAAATTGAGTCTATTAAGCAACCAATGCTAGCATGATGCGGTGAAGTCACAATTGAGTAACAGGCGGTCCACCTCTTCCTCGCTTTTGCAACATAAAGGGCACCTTGAGGGGCCTGCAAAGTCTAATTTCCAAAAACGCTCTTTGGTGAGGATTCTCTTTTGTAGAGTAGTCCAAAGAAAGGTCCCTGCTTTTGGGGAGTAGGCCTTGTGCCAACATAAGGACAGAGGGAGGTTGGAAGTCGGCCTGGTTTCTAACTTATGTGTCGATTTATAGCCCCATTTAACACTATATTCCCCATTCGGAGAACCAAGCCAGATCAAATGGTCTTGGCTCGAATTGAATAACAATTTTCTAGACTTGAGGATAGAAAAAAGTAGAGAACAACTTCTTTGGTTGGGAGGGGATACTAAGAGGGGCTTCCAAACCCAGCCTAAAGTCAGATCCGATTTAGGGAAGGAAACATAATCTCTAACTCGGGTTCATAAAGAATGCTCCAATTCTTGCTTTAAAGAGTCATTTTGAATTAGGCTGCGAAGAGGGGAGTAATCACCTCAGGAGTCCTCCCAAAATAGAGCTTTGTCACCTAAACCAATATTCCAGGAGAGTTGTTTAGAGAGGAACTCTCTGCAATAGGAGATGAAATTCCATATTCTAGAACCTTTGGGGAGGAGAGAGGCTCTAAAGATGTTGGTTGAATCGAGACTACCTAGATACTTATTTTTGACTATTTTAACCCATTTCAGATGTGGTTCTTTGTAAATTTTCCATACTAATTTGGCACCAAGTGCCTTATTTTGACTATCTATATTCCTGAAGCCTAAACCTCTGTTTATTTTAGGTAGGTAGAGAGCATCCTGTGCTATCAATGCATACTTCTTTTTATCTCCCAGTCCTTTCCATAGAAAGGATCTCAAGATCCTTATGAGTCTATCCCTAATGCAACCGGGGATCTCTAGGCAAAACATATAATATTGAGAGATTGCTGAGAGGACAGAATGAATCAGAACAATTCTATCTGCTAAAGATAGCCATTTACCTTTCCAAGATTGCAATTTTGAATCCAATTTTGCTAGAATGCTATCCCAAAGCTTGGTCACTCTAGTCCCTTTATCCAGTGGGAGCCCTAGGTAGATGCATGGAAGGGATCCTGACTGGAAGCCTAGAACCCTAAGGATATCCTTTTCTACATTGGCTTTAGTATTAAGAAAAAAGACCTTGGTTTTGGATTTGTTTACCTCCTGACCCAAGGCTCTCTCATACCATCCCAGAATTGTTTTGAAGTTTCGGGCCTCAGAAAGGGAACTATTCCCTAGCTGCAGTGTATCATCTGCAAATTGTTGGTGAGTTACAGGGTCGACATTGCTTGTAATTCTGATCCTTTCCAAGTTGCTAAGCTCTTGAGATTTTTGGATGGTCCTACCTAGTCCTTCTACCATGATAATGTATAAAAAGGGGGATAGGGGGTCTTCTTGCCTCAAGCCTCTAGAGCTTGCAAAAAAGCCCCGTGGGGAACCATTTTACCAGTATAGAGAATTGGGGGGTAGATATGCATGCAAAAATCAGGTTAATCCAACTTTTATTAAAGCCGAAGGCTGCCATGCATTTGCATAGGAATCTCCAATCCACTTTGTCGTAAGCCTTTTTGATATCTAGCTTGATGAACATAGAGGGACTAGAGATAAAATGAGAGGAGTGGATTGCCTCATGAGTGAGAATGACCCCATCCAAGATGGATCTACCAAGCATGAAACCTAATTGTTCTTCCAAGATGATAACTTGAAGTAGAGGTTTGAGTCTATTTGCTAATGATTTTATAGAGCGTGTTGCAGAGGGCAATCGGTCTAAATTCATCCAGGGTGATAGCAGAGGCTTGTTTTGGGATGAGGGAAATGAAGGTGTTGTTAATCTCTCAAAGGATCCTACATGATTTCTTGGATCCTTCAAGAGAATCCACTAATTCTACTCCCAGAAAATGCCAGCATGCTTGGAAAAAGGCAGTTGGAAAGCCGTCCGACTCGGGAGCTTTATCAGGGTGTAGTTCTTTAACTACTTTCTCAATTTCTTTTATTGTGAAGCTCTGGTTAAGAGCCCTGTTCTGTTCATTAGAGATTAGTGTGGGGATATTCTGAAGGAGGCTTTCTTGGGAAATCAAGTTGGAAGATTCTGAATTGAGAAGGGTTTGGAAAAAAATAATAGTGTGGTTGGCTATACCTTCAGGATCTTCTATCAAATTTCCATTACCATCAATGATTTTTGTGATTTTTTTTATGCTCCTAGCTTTAGTACTGGCATGAAATAATTTAGTATTTATGTCCCCGTCAGCTAACCAAGTATCTCGTGATTTTTGTTTCCAAAATGTTTCCTCTTTTGATAGGATGTCTTCATATTTTTTCATGAGGGTTTTCTCCTTCAAGTATCATTCTCGATCCATACCACCCTTGATCACTAACTCGTTTAGTTCATTTAGTTCAAGTTCAATTTTGGCCTTGGCTTCAAATATGTTGCCAATTTTTTCCCGGTTCCAAGAAAGAAGTGCTTGTTTGATCAATTTAAGCTTAGATACGAAGCAAAAGAGCTTGGACCCAGATACCTTGTATGACGACCACCACTTTTCTAACATATCTATGAATTTATCTTCTTTCAGCCACATGAGCTCGAATTTAAATGGACATTTCAACGACTTTAGGTCTTCAGCTAAAGATAATTGGATCGGGAAGTGATCCGAACCTGAGAAGGGGAGAATGGATGCCTTAACTAGGATATTATTGAGGAAGCCTGAATTGTCCTGAAGAAGGAACCTATCCAATCTTTTCTGCTATCATGTTGAATCCAGATCTTCTGTTGGTTCATGTGAAGACACCATTATCTGTTTGAATGTTCGTGAGGTTATTCTGAAAGGTCCAATCTCTAAAGTCAACTAAGGGTTGAGGTTCTCTGGAACAACCACCAAATTTCTTAGCTAGACTGCTTATGGCATTGAAATCGCCACCTATTATATAATCTTTGTTCTTCTTCCTACTCATGAAGGAGGATAGTTCCTCCCAAACTGCTTGTTTTAGGTCATTCGGTTTAGGACCATAGACATTGATCAAATTAAATATAAGGTTATTACTAATGCATTTGATATCTAATCCCATCCAGGAACTGTTGATCTCTATGATATCTAGAGAAATGCGATTGGGGTCCCATATAATACCTAAGCCTCCAGACGCCCCAATCGCAGGGACACCTTTCCAATTGTACTTTCCTAAATGTTTCCCATAAGAATCCCATGCAAGAGAATCAAGCTTGGTTTCCTGAAGAATAGTGATTTCAGCTTTTACTTTGAATATACAACACTTGAGGATGTGCTGCTTGTTAGGGGCATTTATAACCCCTAACATTCCAAGATAAAAACTTCATGGTGATGTGGGAGGGAACTTCCCCCTCCCTAAATTGAAAACGTCTATAAGCTTGGTTTGGTCCAAAGCTTTCCCATCCAAAAATCTTAACTCTGAATTCGATCTTCTCCCTCTCTTCTTCTGAGAGGATCTGCAATCAGGTTTGTTTCTACCCACCATGTTGAGGCCTAGACCTAACGGGCCGCCTTCCATAGTTTTCCCTTCACTAAGACCAGGGGGAACCTCTCCATGAATCTCTATCTTGGAAGATAACCGAGGGGAAGGAGGGGGGGAGATGAATTAAACACTAGGTCTAGTTGATCCTTATTATAAGTGAAATTTTTAGAGCCTTCCTTTTCTAGGGCATAATCAAAATCTCTGTGAGCATCTTCATTAGCCAAACTACGTTCCACAATCTCTATCTGCTCAGCAATGTCTGCTTTCAAGGAGTTGGTAAATTCAAGTAGATCATTGAATGCCTCTCTATTCAAAGAGATAGAGTCCTTGTCCAGTTTTTTGTTAACCTAAACTAAGTCGGGGGATAGATGTATAGCAGGAGAAGAGGGGCTTGAGACCTCACTGACCACGGGGACGTGAGATGGGCCTGATGTGAAATTCCTAAGAGGAGGGTTATGTTCTTTTGTATCAAATGAAGTGAATATCGTGATGTTGTCTTTCATGGGTGCCAGAGCCGAAGGGTGAGGTAATGTGCCAGAAGCGGGCAGGTCCGCCCTGGATTTATCGGGTGAGGGAAAGCCTTCTAAAAAAATATTCCTAGGAGGCACGAGTTGAGGCTCAAGATTTAGGGGAAGCTGGCTATTGTCAAGATGCATTTTTCCAATAACAGAGTTAGGGTTAATTTCTGTTTCTCTGATAGCATTACTCTTATGGCAAATAACCAATTTTGAGGTGTCAATGATACCTTCATAAATTGAAGGAAAGATCTCCCACTTCCTTGTTGATGAAATTAGATCAACATGGCTCAATTTAGGGTTAGTGGGATTAAGGTCGATTAATATTTTTATATCTTTCTCATAGTTGTTATCCCGAGAGTCTGTAAAGGCCAAGCATTTCCCTAACCCTTCCGCTATTGATGCTATTAATTCAGGTGTATGAAATTCAGCTGGAAGAGGGCCAATGATGACCCAATATACAAAAATCTCGAAGGAAAATGTTTTAGGGTTAAAATTGGGAATCCAGTCTATGCAATAAAATATGCAACCGTTAAGCAATTTCTCTTTACTTTTGAGCAGATCCTTCTTAACCCTATAATTAATGCATGAGATTAATATTCATTGAAAGCCCAAATTGAAGATACTTACTAGTTTGTGGAATTTGGTTTCCCACCAATCTTTGACTTCATCGAAATTCTGAAAGGGCACTCTCCATTTAGCAATGAAGTTGTTGTTCTGATGAAAGATGGCATTCTACTCCAGGGCGACTGAATCCACCTTGACTGTGTGATTTTGACCTTTAGGGTTTGGAGGAGGAAGGCATGATTTGACTTTTCGCTATGCAGAATGAGGAATGGTTGATCTTTTATTATGAATTTTCTGTGAGGAGGCTTTCGAGGTTGGATTTGCCTTGAGCCAACGATAGTTTAGCACCAATCTGAATTCTCTGGCTTGCCCCACTGATTTGTTGAGATACCCTGCTAGAGGAGGAAAGGAGGGGGGAAACATGCATATTTGGTACCCTCAAGCAGCGGCTAGGAGGATGGAGCACAATAGGGTGCTGTTGTCAAG
>NC_081414.1:413594483-413734483 GCF_030272615.1 Cryptomeria japonica | reverse complement strand
GAAACAAAACCAAAGGTGTATCCATGAAGTCTCCCCAATCATGAAGGGATGCAGTAGGGAAAATACTCATGATGTATGGAATCTCTGAAAACTGCTCAAGTGTCCCAATGTCGATGCTGAAAGATACCCCCTCCAAAGGTGGTAAACTACTCCATACTACTGAAAAAGGCACTCCAAGATCTAGTGGAGAAGAATGTAGAACAATATCCAAAGACTCACATGTCTCCTCAAAGGATAAAGAGACCTCCTCCAAGTGTTGTACAAAAGTATCCACAATCATGTCAACCTCGAAAGAATGATCATGTAGAGAATGCACAAGAGGGTCAAAGTGTTCCCTTGCAACAATCGAAGAAGGATCATCTTCATCAAAGACAAGATGAATGTCATCAATGATTTCTCCCAAATCTGCAATGTAGGATTCCACAAACAAACCTGCAATGTCTGTCAAGTAGGCAGCCCAATCGACTGAAGCTGGAAGACATGTAATATCCTGCTGCACTGAATCACAAGAAGGCAAAACTGTCACACTAGCTGTATCATCAGGTGCAATAGGTGATGTGATATCAATAGGAGGAGATGAAATGCAAGGCTCAAGAACGGGGTCACATGTGAGAATCCCCAAGTTCAAGTACCCAAAGTTCTCCTCAAAATCTATATGGATATGTGAGCACACAAACATGACATGTGGCTCAATAAGAAACAAGGGTAGGTAGGAAATAGGTGTGATAGGTAGGAGAAACAATAAAATATTCCACATGAGGTGGATCACCCACCGAAGGTGGAATGTAACAACAAAATAAGACCACAAAAGGTGGAAATTCTCCTACACACACTATCGACCAAATACTGAAAGTAATTTCTACTCAAAATCACTGCAAACCAATGGAAGGTTATGAAAGTAGACAAAAAAATATGCACTTTAAAAAAAAAAGGCACCTGAAAAGGAGGTCGTATGACCCCAAACGAAGCCTTTGAAGTTGCAAAATCTGGGATTAGACAGGTACAGTCATGAAGATCTGCAAATTCTAAAAAATCCATCCATCAAAATCAGAAAATTCCTCCACCAATACAAAGAGCACAAAATTATAGCCCATTTAAAAAAATATTGCACCAAAAAAGGAGCAAAAATGAGCAAGATAAGGCCTTCCAAAGTTGAACTACAAAACTGAAAAGCTCAATGAGAGGGGGTGCAAAAAATTTCAAAATACTGCTGATGTCAGCAAATGATGGGCTTAAATTTGACGCTCATCTAGCTATCAAAAACATTTCACCTCCCTTCCCATTCGGCATCCGTACAATACAGATTGGCTGACTGTGGAAGTTACGTGGCACTGTACGACAGGACCAGTGGCAGGCCAATTTAGCGGTGAGCTGGAAGGCCTATGTGGTGCTCTGTGGCGGGGTAGTTGGCGGCATTCAAAGTAGGTCAGAGCGGGGGACAGTAAACGACGGTGAGGTCGCTAGTGAGGTCCACCGGGAAGCGCACTGGTGGTAGCTCGGCGGACGGGAGGAATCATGTGGCATTGTAGATTCATGGTGCCGGTGGGAAGGGAGATAGAGACAACGGTGGGGGTCGTGCGATCTGCAAGTAGTACATGACATGGAGGACGGGGTGGTACGGAGGCCACTGATAGGTTGTTGGAACTTGCAAAAACACAACACATGCAAAGTACGGTGGTGTGGGGGGAGGGGTACCCCCCAAAATATTTTTTTATTTTATTTTAAATAAAAATAAAAATCCCCCACTCGATTAAAAAAAATTTCTGCGATTATGAATTAAAATTTAAAATGCAGAATATTTTTTTTTTAATAAATCCGTACAATATACCAAAATTGGCGAATTTTTTTCCCTCACCAAAATAGGCTGACTTTATACTCAAAATTTATGGAAATGGCCTCTTGGATGCAACCATGATGTCCAAATCGTTTTACGATGCCCCTAAAAATAGCACCTCCCTAGATCCAAAAATTGAAGTCTTCAAAATAACTAATCAAAGACGCTCTAATGGCTCTGATACCATGTGAGATTTTGCCAAGATCAAGAGCTCAATGAAAAGTACAAGAGAGAGAAAATAGATGATAGGAATAAACTATATTCTATCAAGATGAAAATACTGATCAACTGGATCATCAATTGTTACATACAATGAATATGAGCCTGCTTATATAGGCAAGGCTATATGGATATGTGAGCACACAAACATGACATGTGGCTCAATAAGAAACAAGGGTAGGTAGGAAATAGGTGTGGTAGGTAGGAGAAATAATATAATATTCCACATGAGGTGGATCATCCACCGAAGATGGAATGTGACAACAAGATAAGACCACAAAAGGTGGAAATTCTCCTACACACACTATCCCAATGTGGCACAAACACCCAAGTGTCTCATACCCAAAATACTATGAAATGCATTATCCTAAGTAAACTTAAGTAAGATGCAATAATATCCATGATGAATAATTATTCACACCAACAGTTTCAACGTTGTAAGAGAAATCCACTTGTGGTAATCTTATCCTATAACAACCCCTAGTTAGTGACTCAAACCCCTAGTTAATTTTATCCTATAACATATATTTAATACTTAATTTGGTGTATTTAATTTTTTGGAATGAAATTGAGCTTGTCACATTTGAGGTTGTAAAACAATTTATTTTGAATAAGTTCTAATTTATTTTGAATTTTTTATAATTTTTATTACTTTAAATTATTTAAAACCACCCATACAGAACTTTACCTCCACTCCTTATTGCATTACCACCCTTGCTAAAAAGTTGGGGTCCTCGAAACCCTAGCCATGAGAGCCTATCATATTTGTGATGGAGACAACTTAGACCAAGACTTGAACCATCTTTGTTGCATCTTTAGATTGCATCGGTATTCCAACAAGTATATCTCTAGGTTGCAAAATAATTTATTTTGACTAATTTATATTTTTATTACTTTGAATTATTTAAAATTGCAGCATCCTAAAATTGCAACCCTTTGCAATCTCGACCGCATTTGGGTCTTCACCTTAGTGTTTGAGCCCCTTGGCTTGTTTGAAGACCTGATTATTCTCATACACCTCATACATGCTAAAAACTTTGATTTTCCACTTATTATGCACCTTAATCCTAACCCAAAATAGGGTAGGACCAGGGAGTAGCGCCTTGGTCCTCACTGGGACCAGGGAGCAATGCCTTGGTCCTCCCTAAATTGGGCTCTTTTAAAACCCATTTTAGCATTTAAAAAATGAGCGAGATTCCCCTCTCCCTGTTGGCTTATGTCAGAAAATTAGCCAATTTTGCTGACGGAGAAATATATAAAGAGGATTTCCCCTCTCATTTGACATCCATCAATTAGAAAGATCACACATATGACATCAAGAAATCAAGCATTTTTAATCTTCCTTCAAGCCTTGGAACAACAATAAAGGCAAGATTTAAGAATTGAAGAAGACATTATTCATCCTATTTTTTTGAAGACTTCATAAACTCTATTTTCGTGTGGAGGCAAGCAAAACTTCACAAGGAGGTATCATCATTCAATTTTCAGTCATAATTCAACATCTCCCTCAAAAGGAGAACCTTTCACTATAGGCATTTCAATTATCTTTTAATGTTTAATTTCAAAAATGAGATTTGACCTAAGGCAAGCCCCTATTCCCAACCCTTTTCCCCTCTTTCTGTGTGCAGGAAACATGTACAGAGTTACGATCTTCATAATAAGCATTATTTGCAAAGATGAATCAACCATTTTTGGTGTGCGAAAAAGTAGGAGGACCAAGGTGCCCATCTCCTCAGTCCTGACTTTTTTTGGAGTTTTTTCGAGGATCAAGTCCGACTCAGCTTATATTGCTTAGATCCAAGTGCATGCGAAAAATCCCGTGTCTGTAGCTCACTGTTTTCTCAGTTTTTCCTTCATTTTTCAGCACTTTGCCTAATTTTAGTAATTCAATTTACAAAAGAGGAATAAATTATCACACAATTAACCCAAATCCATTCAGTATTCAATCCTTGACTAAATCTAGTGGATTACCTTTCCTCTTTTGAATGTAATGGTCCCTAAGTGAAAAATTAAAGGCTTTCTCTCTCTTGACTGGAAACCCTAAATATTTTTCCCCATTACATTTTGGTGAACCCTACTCCTTACACCCTTATTTTTTATTTATGTTCTCAGATCTAATTGTTTATGCAATTTAAAATTCAAGTTTTCATTTACAAGTTTGATTTTAGTGCAAATTCTAAAAATTTAGAGGTTAATTTCACTAAAACCCTAATTTTTAATTTTAAAATTGAGCTTGTGAATTGCATTTGGATTAATTGTTTCAGATCTGAGTGTTATTCAATTTCAAAATTCAAATTTTCACTTGCAAGTCAAATTTCAAATTTAATTTTTAAAATTATGTGGTTAATTAAAAAAACCATAGTTTTCAAAATTGTAAAAATTGAGCTTGTGGGTTGTTTAAATTTTGAATTTTGAATTTTCGAGTTGCTTCAAATTCAAATTTGCAACCTTGGATCAAATTTTAAAATTAAGTGGTTAATTAACAGAGCCCTAATTTTTAGGTTTAAATTGATTATTTTAATTCCCAAATTTCAACATCACATTTTAAATTAAAATTTTTAAATTAAGAGGTTATTTTTCGCCCTAATTTTAAATTTAAATTTCTATCTCCTAGTGGGTAATTTAAAATTTAAATTAAGAGGTTATTCTAGAAAAACCCTAATTTTAAATTTCAATTTCCTAGGGGATTGCATAATTTGTCATCTTTTCAATCAGTTTGTTTATTTAATTGAGTAATCATTTTTCTAAAATTTTGCATTATTCAATTTAATTTGCAAATTTCAAATTTCAAAATTTCAAATCTCAAATTTCCAATTTCCCTCCCTTAGTGCATGAGTTTTACTACTATTAATCCAACCTACAATATCCCCATAAAAAAGAAGTTGTAGAATTAAGGCTTCCCAAGGTTTAATTACTGAGGAGATGGAGCCCAATTTGGATAACTTGTTTCATGAGGATGTTGGTGGTTCTAGAAATCCTACAGATATCCCCATTTATCCTCATTCTGTAGTGCCCCTCCTTGACTCATCTTTTGCGAGAGGATTTGATAAACACTTTTAGATTTGTGCTCTGATAGTCTCTTTGACATTAGTCCCTCCTAGACTTGCATTTTGATCTATGCATCGATAGACATATATAGACTCTGTTGTGATGCTAGATACTTTATATGGACATATGTTATTTGATGACTTATGAGGATGATTTATACATCTTGGACTATATTGATGATGAACCTATATTTGATGATTTATATGTGTTCATTATTCATGATGGATCTTATTGCTCTTGGGATTTTGATGATATTATGATTTCGCTAAACCTACTCTATGTTTATGATGATTGATTTGATGTTTCAATGATTGTGATTACATCTTCTAGTGTCTTCGTGATTAGAGACGATGTCATACCACTCATTATGAGCACGATATGACGTTGTGATTCTCTATCGCTTGCTTGATCATTTTTTATGTATATGGGTTGTATATATGTTATAGTGTGTTTAATGGTGGATGCGGGATTTTAGGTAGCAAACATCGACTCCACTTGGTCTCACAGGTTTGAGCTTGTCTTTATCCCAATGGCAAGTTGTTGGAGATGGCACATGTTTCCCTCTCATACTCTAGGCTTAAGTTGTCTACCTTGTCGGTTTTGTGTTGTGGTGCAAGTCGATGATTAGAGTTTTCTTTTGATGTTCGACCCCATGTCAAGTTGCCTTGAGGTGATTGTATGTGATTAATATTTAATTAGCATTTGATTAATATTATAGTTTGATTATTTATTTATTATTTGGATGACTATTCAATATTTATTTTTATTGGCTTGGTTAATGACTATTTGAGCTTGGTTTATCTAATTAATTGATTTATTGTTGCTGGTTATTTATTATTTATTTATTGTTTAATTATGATTTATGATTTATTTGATTTGATTTAATTATTTTTATTTATTTAATTAATTATCGTGGAGTTTAATTATATAGTTTTATTTGATTAATTATTTATCCCTTGGTTATTATATTTATTACCTACCTTATTATCATATTGGGTTTGATTTGTTATTAATTTACTAATGTTTATAATACTATTGTTATTAAATATATATTAACCTTTGTTTTTTGTTTTTGTTTTTTTAAAAGGTGGTAGTGCCACTTAATATATTTTATTTATATATTTCTTTACAAAAGCTGATTCAAAGACCTCCCAGAGAAAAGAACCAGAAAGAAAAACTCCGATCCTTGCTCGATATTACATAGAAAGGTTGTGAAACTTAAATCCCTAGTATGCTAAAAAGGTACAATATATCTCGTAATGTCCAGAATACCGAATGCTTCCTGGAGTATGTTGACCAAGATGAAGTCTGAACGAAAACATCATGAAAGTTGTACACATTTACATAGCAGTCCACAGTCTACCTCGCTTCATAGGTGCCCAAATCGACATCCATTCACATCATTCAGATACAACACAACCACGAAACCCTGCAATTATAATACCTCACATACCAACTTTTTATCATTATGAAAACAACTGCATAACCATGTGCAATATTATCTTGTATGCATGTCCTCCAAAATTATTTTTCTAAGGATTGGAAAAGAATCGAGATCATAATTTGGACCCATCACATTAAGTTCCACCTTGGAACTTTCCATATTTGCCAAATGATCTGCAACCCGGTTTCCTTCTCTATACACATGTGAAATAGTAAAGTTTACAAATGTATTAATAAGTTCCCATGCTTGTTCAAGCAAATATCTTATCTGCCAATTGTCAATATTTCTCTTTATGCAAGTGTTGATAATAATGGCTGAGTCACCTTCGATGTGAATATAAGAGATGTTCAATTTTGTAACTAGTAGAATGCCTTCAAGCAAAGCATATGCCTCTGTGTAGTTGTTAGTACCTGGTGGAATGGAAACAGATATCAAAGCAAAAACACACCCTGTGTGGTCCCTTATGCATACTCCTACTCCTGCATCACCCGGGTTCCCTTTAGAGGAGCCATCGAAATTAACTTTAAAATGTGTCAAATTCAGAGGACACCATTTCACTTTATTTCTATCAATTTTACTAATTCTCACTTTCGGAAAGCAAGGTGATACAGGAATAGAAATGCCCTTCCAGCAATTCATGATAATATGATTTTGTATCTTTTTATGTCGAGCCTTCATGATGTTGTTATGATGTTATTTTGATTCATGTTTCACCCCCAAGGTCTTGGTCCATTGATAGGGAGAGTGGGCTCTTGCATGTGTAAGACCAAGGTCATGAGCAATAGGCTCTAAGAGGTTCCTAGAGAGGATGCTTAGGGTCTAGACCTATCATGGGACCACATAAATAGTTTATGTTTAATTGCAAGTGATAACAATAATATTTTGATTAGTGGGTTTCGATGATTAGGAATTCACTTAATCAAGATAAGAAATTGGTTTTTGGTGCCCCACCCCATAGCCCTAGAGCGTTGACTCAAGATTAGCTTGGGAAGACCATCGGAGCGGTAAGCTAAACTCCCTCGATTGGCTCCAAGGTTGAGTTAGCTCCACATGTCTATCAAGGTGTGGCGTGGCCCTTTCTTTGTGAGGATAGCATGTGATGACACTCTTTCCCTACATGTGTCCATTAACCTTATGCCTTGATTGTTGATTATGCCTCTAGGAGTTTATTGATTTATTATTAGCCTTGTGATGTGATTTGATTCATTGTTATGGTTGTTGTCTTTATGGATGTCTTGTTGACTCCCTCGGTTGTTAGGTGTCAGCCTAGGTCTTGAGTGTGAGTTGGAACCCCATGTCATCTTCTAGTGTGGGGGGTGGTTGCTATTTGGTTCCACATGGTCAGGTGGTTTGATGCCTTGTTCCATTAGGATGTTCATCATTGGATGGTAGTGTGCGTGGATATGGATTCTATGATTCTTCATTATGCAGATAGATATGGAGTTGAATTCTATGTATTGGGATAGTTATTTGTACCACGATGATATTGTAAATATAAAAGAGACTATGAACTTGAACCACATATACTTATGTAATAGGACATAATGATGTAGAAACTATGATCTTGTAATGGAATAGGATGATGCAATCATTGTATAGTTCACGTTGTAAGAATGTTCATTATGTTGCGATTGAGATCTTATATTGGATTAGGAAATTGAATAATTAGATTATGTGCATTCTTGTTTTATCCTATGGTCTAGTAGCATGAGATATTAATTGGAAAGGAGATTAGTACTTGTTAAAATCTTGCATATGTTGGTAGATAGTGGTCTTGATGAAATGTGTAATGGTTATTTATATATATATATATATTCTCGATGTGATAAATGAATAATAGAAGATATGGGAATTAGGAACATTTGATTGATGTTTTCAAATGAAATTAGAAAGTTGATGGGGTTATGTAGATAGGCATTTGGTAACTCATAATCTCATGGTAGGAAGAAAGTAATTGAGTAGAACTTTAATGAAATGGATGTCAATAAATTCATGATATGGATATGTAATGTGTTGTTGCTAGTGAGTAGTTACGTTGGAATACCCTAGGGAGAGAGTAAATGGATGTATGTATGTTTTGAGATGAACATGATTATGATGTTATTTTCACTTGTGATATATGTTGCTATGATTATGGTTATGTTTAATTTGTTTATGCATTCATGATATGTTATGATTCGTACATATGAGTAATGGTATATTTATATGATGGATTGGTAGATGTTTTAAAAAAACAAATCTCTATTTGTTAGTTAGATTAATAGTTTTCTCTAGGGTATTTTGGCAGGCATTACACATTCTTTTCATAATTCTCATGATGTAGATGAATCACTAACTAGGGTTTTTGTTGACCAATTGGAGAAGATTGAATATCAATTTGAAAATATTCAACAATGGATGAGTCAACAATACCCGGAAAGTGAAGCTCTCCCATTGATTGAAGGATTGAAAATAATGGTTCAAAGTGATAAACTTGGTGTTGATTTCTTGTGCGGTATTTCTCATATTATTGATACTAATAGTGTGCCTATGAAGAGTTGTGTTGAAGTCCTTGGTTATACACAACATCCTAGTCAAGCTAATCATTCCATTCCATTGACTATCCCTATGGCTAGTGTTTCCACCTTTACATCAAACATCATGGCTACCTCTATGCAAAATGTCATACCTACAAATGTTAGTCAAGGGGGAAACTCCTATAATCATAATTTCGTCATTCCTCCTCAAGTGAGTCTTCCATTTGTTACCCAATCATTTCTCATACCTATTGATGCACATGAAAGGGTCCAAGATGGAAACACAAGTCCAAAGAGTTAGATGTTAGTTCCAACCAAAACAACACAATCAAAATGGACAAAAACCTCAAAATGCATACCAAGAAAGATTAAGAAGCATGTAAATGAAGCATGAAAAAAAAAGGAGAGAAGAGACTCCCGTAGATGCTCCCAATGATGCTCATATATAGCTCTCCATTATCTTTCTCCTCTTCAAGATCCAAATGGGTGTAGCTCTCAGTTTTTAGCACTAACCATGGATGCCAAATGGAGATTCAAAAATGGTTGGAAATGATCTTCTTATTGCTATGCAAATGCTAGAAATAAGATTGATACGAGAAAGCTTAAGTGTCAATGCTAATGCAAGTATAGTAACAGTGCTCTGATGCTTCCTCTTTTGCTTGAGGAACGAGGTCCCTTTTATAGGCAAAATAGAAGACTAGATGGTCAAGATTGATCTAGGCTTGTAGAGGGCTAAGATTGCATGATTCATGATCCATGTGATGGCTTTCAACCCAATCCCATGATGATAAGTGTCAACATGAGATGGCTTGAGAGGAGAGGGAAGGAGCATTTAATGCATGAGAAGACATGAGGGTGTTGCTGTAATTAATTATTCATCTTGGATATTATTACACCTTACTTAAGTTTACTTAGGTACATGCATATCATAGTAGTTTGGGTATGACACACTTGGGTGTTTGTGCCACATTGGGATAGTGTGTGTAGGAGAATTTCCACCTTTTGTGGTCTTATCTTGTTGTTACAGTCCACATTCGGTAGGCAATCCACCTCATGTGGAATATTTTATTATTTCTCCTACCTACCACACCTATTTCCTACCTACCCTTGTTTCTCATTGAGCCACATGCCATGTTTGTGTGCTCACATATCCATATAGCCTTGCCTATATAAGCAGACTCATATTCATTGTATGTAACGATTGATTGATTGATGATCCAGTTGATCGATATTTTCATCTTGATAGAATATAGTTTATTCCTATCATCTATTTTGTCTCTCTATTGTACTTTTCATTGAGCTCTTGATCTTGGCAAAATCTCACATGGTATCAGAGCCATTGGGGCTTCATTGATTTGTCTTGGAGAGGCATTTTTAGAGGCTTCAATTTTGGATTTGGGGATCTGCATTTTTTTGGGGCATCATACAATGATTTGGACATCACGGTTGAGTCCAGAAGGCCGTTTCCATAAATTTGGAGTATAAAGTCGGCCTATTTTGGTGAGGGAAAAATTTCGCGAATTTTGCTATATTGTACGGAATTTGTTAACTTTCTAGGAACTTTTTTTTTCAAATTTTTTTTCTTAATTTCACAGAAAAGTTTTTTTTGTGGGCAAATATTCTTTTGAGAAAAAATTATTATTAAAAAAAAAAATCAAAATTTTTTTTTCGGAGGGGTTTGACCTTTCCCCCCCAACACCCCGTACTATAGGATTCATTTTTTGCAGGGTTTTCATTTCACGGGGACCCCACCTCATACCTCCATACCCTGCAGGTCCTCTGATTGCCGATGTTGAATTCCTGACACCGTGCAACCCATCGTTACTTCCGGCTCCTCCTCGTTGATCGCATTCTTCCGCCGCCCGTGATGTCCGTTTCCTTCGACCCACCATCCACTCCCCGACTGACCTCCTCGACGACCTCCATTTCGCCTGCCACTGCAGTCTTCCCGCATAGCCCTGCCTGCGGCCCCTACGGCTCCTATACCTTCCGGTGGTCCCTCTCCCTGTCACCAGCCACGTCAGATCCGTACGACCACGCTGTCCACCACCTCAACACACCACGTCACTTGCACTATCATCATCCGTCTAGTATGAAACCATTAGCAGACTGCCACGTGGCACTTTCCATACAGCTGGCCAGGGGAGGTGACGGTCATAAGGCCATCAATTTTAAGCTCGTATTTTTATGACATCAGCAATATTTTGATATTTTTTTTACCCCCCCTCATTTGTATTTTTGAAATTGCAGTTCAACTTCAGATGGCCCTAACTTGCTCATTTTTACTCCTTTTTTGGTGCAATTTTTTTTGAAATGGACTAGAATTTCATTCTCTTCGCAGTGGTGGAGGAATTTTCTAATTTTGATGGATGATTTTTTCATAATTTGCATATCTTCATGACTGTACCTGTCTAATCCCAGATTTTACAACTTCTGACGCTTCATTTGGGGTCATACGACGTTCTTTTCAAGTGCCATTTTTTTTGAAAGTGCATAACTTTTTGTCTACTTTCATAATTTTCCATTAGTTTGCAGTGATTTTGAGTATAAATTGTAATTTCAATATTTGGTTTTTTTGGCATATTTGGTACTTGTATTTGCTTGGATCTTAGTTTAGATCACTTGATGTATTTGTTGGAATCTCTTATAGACTATTTGAGGCATTTGTAAAGTTGAAATCAGAATTCCACCCGACCTTTCTTTTCAAGTGGCCCATTGTATACACACTAAGTATAAAGTGCCAAATCACCATTTGGGGGGGGGGGGGTTCTTGATTGAGTGAATTTGGGGGGGTGTCTAGTGTGATTGTGCCTCTCTTTACCTTGTATTTTTTCATTTTGGTGCTATGGGTTCTCCTAAATTTCCACTTTTAACTCTTCATAATTATGCATCATGGAAGATAAAGGCATGGAGTAAACTAATGGAAAAAGGACTCATTCATTATGTAAATGAAACTATTACAACACCACCTCATCTTAAGGCTGATCCTAATGCTAAAATTGAATGGCTCGCTAAGAATGCTATGGCACTTGGAACTCTTAGAAAGTATGCATCACATGACCTCATTTTTCACATTGATAAGTGTACTACAATTAAAGAGGCTTGGGATATTTATGAGAAATTGTATGGTCAAGTTGATGAGATTAAGGGCTACAAGCTTGATAGTGAACTCACAACATTGGATACCAAGGATTTTGATACAATCCAAGATTATGTCACAAAAGCCAATGAGCTAAGAGCAAAGCTAAAGGATTGTGGAATTGACAAAAAGGATGCTCAATTGGTTTATAACTTGTTGGGAAGGCTTCCATCAGAGTATGCAGCCTTTGTATCTAGCTTTCACACCCATAGGTTAGCTCAAGGTTCCTCATACCCTTCTCCCTCATTTGATTCATTCACGGAGATGTTGATACTTGACCAATCTAAGTTGACCAAGATGGGGATTCTCAAATCTTCAAAGTCACAAGCTTTGGTGGCTAATAAGGTGAATCAAAGCAATCAAGGAAAAGACAAGAATCAAAAGCAACCTAAGTCAAAACCACAACAAGATGGAGCACAATCCTCCTCTCCACAACAAGGCAATTTTATATCCTCACCTAAGAGGAAATCATATAAAGACAATATTTTTTGTGCATATTGTAAGAAGTTAGGACATGATGAACATCATTGTTACAAGAAGGATATTGATGAGTTGAAGCATCTTCTTGAGAAGAATAAAATCAACCTACCTTCTAGAATGTCTACTTTGGCTTAAAAAGAAAAGGATAAAGGAAAGGATCACTCTTTTGGGATAGATAAAGGAAAGGGACAAGACAAGCTCTTTGTGCTACTACAAGTCATGATTCAGGGAGATGGCTTCTAGATTTAGGGGCTTCTCATCATATGACATCTTCGTAATCTATGTTCTCTTCATTTGAGCCTTGCCACATGTTGTGGATTTTGATGGGCAATCATACATACATGGATGTGATTGAGAAAGGATATATTGCCATTGGGGATAACTCCTTCAAGGATGTGTTGTGTGTACCCCACTTGACAAACAATATTATTTCCATCTATCAAATTACACATGGGGCAACAAAGAAAACTGTGGAGTTCACACGTGATTCAGTTATCATTAGAGACTTGGAGACAAGAGCTATCATTGCAACTGGGGTGGTTGATCATGCATCTCGGTTGTACTCCTTTTCACATTTTGGTCCTATTGATGAGGTTAATTCTTCTTATGTTGATGATTCAGATTTTTAGGAGAACTTTGGGTACTTGAACTTTGGGATTTTCACATGTGACCCCATTCTTGAGCCTTACATTTCATCTCCTCCTATTGATATCACATCGCCTATTTCACCTGATGATGCAGCTAGTGTGACAAATTTGCCTTCTTGTGATTTAGTGCAGCATGATATTCCTTTTCTTCCAGCTTCAGTTGATTGGGATGACTACTTGACAAATATTGCAGGTTTTTTTGTGGAGTCCTACATTACAAATTTGGGAGACATCATTGATGATATTCATATTCTCTTTGATGAAGATGATCCTTCTTCAATTGTTGCGAGGGAACACTCTGACCCTCTTATGCATTCTCTACATGATCATTCTTTTGAGGTTGACATGATTGTGGATACTTTTGTACATCATTTGGAGGAGGTCTCTTTATCTTTAGAGGAGTTATATGAGTATTTGGATATTGTTATACATTCATCTCCACTAGATCTCAGAGTGCCTTTTTTAGCAGTGTCGAGTAGTTCACCACCTTTGGAGAGGGTATCTTTCATCATCGACATGGAGACACTTGAGCAATTTTCATAGATTCCATTCATCATGAGTTTTTTTCCTAGATCTTCCCTTCATGATTGGGGAGACTTCATGGATACACATTTGCTTTTGTTTATTCCTAAGGGGAGGAATGTTGTTCGACATTCGTGGAGCAGTTTCTTCATACATCTGCAAGCTTCTACCATTGGTGCAGATTCTACTTTGAGGGGGGGCTACCTAGTCTCTCTTCTTCTTCTCTCATATGGGGGGGAGTTTTTCCTCACATGGGGTTTTGTCCTTCACATGCTTCTATGAGAGTTCTTTGTATATATTTTTCATCTCTCTTTAGGGGGAGGGTTTTTTCCCATGGTTTTTTCTCTCTTTCCCTGCTTTGCGAGAGATTTCATTGCATTGGTTTGCATGCATTTGCATTTGTACATGGGTACTTAACATGGCCTCGTAGCCAGGACCCATCTTGCATTGCTTAGTTGCATTGTAGACTTAAGTGCATTCCCCTAAGTTTCACTTAAGGGGGGGGGGGGGGGTGTTGGTGTAATTAATTATTCATTTTGGATATTATTACACCTTACTTAAGTTTACTTAGGTACATGCATATCATAGTAGTTTGGGTATGAGACACTTAGGTGTTTGTGCCACATTGGGATAGTGTGTGTAGTAGAATTTCCACCTTTTGTGGTCTTATCTTGTTGTTACATTCCACATTCGGTGGGTGATCCACCTCATGTGGAATATTTTATTGTTTCTCCTAACTACCACACCTATTTCCTACCTACCCTCGTTTCTCATTGAGCCACATGTCATGTTTGTGTGCTCACATATCCATATAGCCTTGCTTATATAACTAGGCTCATATTCATTGTATGTAATGATTGATTGATTGATGATCCAATTGATTAGTATTTTCATCTTGATAGAATACAATTTATTCCTATCATCTATTTTGTCTCTCTATTGTACTTTTCATTGAGCTCTTGATCTTGGCAAAATATCACAGAGGGTAACCTCATGTGGATTGGGTTATTGGGTAAAGCCATTATCCAATGAATAAACTCTTGTGCAAGAGTTAAAGGATAGTTGTGGTGAAAGCAATAAATGCTTGAATGGACTTGATGGGTTAAAAGTACTTAAGCTTTTAATGGTTTGGAAGACTTTGAGGGTTATCTTTATCGAGGGGAGAAATCCTTTAAGGCTAATGTAAGAGCCTTTAATACTTTATGAAGACTTTGTATATTATTTGAGAAGTGACTCCTTCTTAAGGAATGTGCAAATAATTAGGAGGGAATTAGGCCGATGAGAAAGGATTAGAAGAATCTAGAAGGAGGTTAATGAGCAAGTGGGTGAGGATAAAGGGAATTTTAATTAAAATAAAATTCATTTATTTCAATTAAATTCTGCAACTTGTATTTGTAGAAGAATGCATGTGGATGAGGAGTTTTTAAATAAATAATGATTTATTTAAAGGGATAATAATAGCTGAGTCACCTTCGATGTGAATATAAGAGATGTTCAATTTTGTAACTAGTAGAATGCCTTCAAGCAAAGCATATGCCTCTGCATAGTTGTTAGTACCCGGTGGAATGGAAACAGATATCAAAGCAAAAACACACTTTGTGTGGTCCCTTATGCATACTCCTACTCCTGCATCACCTGGGTTCCCTTTAGAGGAGCCATTGAAATTAAATTTAAAATCTGTCAAATTCAGAGGACACCATTTCACTTTATTTTTATCAATTTTAGTAATTCTCACTCTCGGAAAGCAAGGCGATACAGGAATAGAAATGCCCTTCCAGCAATTCATAACTTGACCATCCCAAGAAGTAAATTCCCTATTTGGATTGAATTGATTTGAAACATGAGCATTAACCAGTTTTGATACTGATTTTTCAATGTAATTGAAAACATTAGAAAGAGGAGATGTCTGCTTTCTAAAAATACGCTAATTTCTTTCCCACCAAAGTGACCATACTCTGTGGATGGGATCACTTTCCAAATGTATGCAAAAAGAGAGGATGAGTATAAGACTGGCCAGGACTGGAACAAATCCCATACATTATTTGGAAGAGGGATGCTAAAGGAAAGTTTAGCAAGCACAAACATCCAACAATAATGAGCAAAATCACATTGGAGGAGGAGATGATCCAACGTTTCATTATGCTTACCACAAAGTACACAAGAAAATGGAGGTGCAATATTCAATTTATCAAGTCTCTCACTGGTAAGTATTCTCTTGTGTAGAGCAAGCCAAGCAAACATCCCTGCCTTGGGAAGAATATTGTTGTTCCAACATAAGTTATAATCTCTTTGTGAATAGGATTGAACCGATATCTGATGAATTGCCTTATACCCTTCCTTGATAGAGTACTTTCCGTTCTTTGTAGGGCACCATATCAATTTGTCCAAACCATTAGAGATAAAAATAATGTGGTTCTTGAGAATCAAATAAATTTTTACCTTTTGAGCCGGGGAGATTGGGAGTGAAGTTGGAATCTTCCAAATGACACAATTTGAAGGCTTCTCAAGATCATCTGTGTAATCATAAAGGTAAGACCCCCATTGAGTAATAAATATAGGGATCACATCTACTAGAGATTCCTCAAGATTAAGAGGGGGGAGACCACTCCATGAATCATGCCAGAAGTTGACATCTTTGCCATTATGTACTTGCCAAGATAAATATCTAGTAATCACATTCCTAGAAGCCATCATGAAGTTCCAAACTACAGACCTTGATGGAGGATCGAGGATAGTAAAAATACGTGATGGGGTAGGAGTATCTAAATACTTTGCTTGCATAATTTGACACCACAAAGCATGTGGTTTTACATAAATATTCCAAACCAACTTTCCCCCAAAGGCCTTATTCCTTTTTGAAAGATTGTGTAGACCAACCCCGCCCATAGATTTACTTGGAGTCATTTTGTTGAGAGACACAAGCAGGATCTTTTTATCTTCTGAAAGATTACCTTTCCAAATAAAATTTTGAATAATTTTCTCGATATGGGAAACAATAGATTTTGGGGCTTGAAGGACTGAAATGTAGTAGCTTGGGATTGTAGCCAAAACGGTTTTGACAAGAAGGATTCTACTTGACAGAGATAACCATCTAGCTTTCCACACATAAATTCTTCTTTTTAATCTATTAATCACAAAATTCTAAAAAGAAGGTTTCCCTGCTCCCATAAAGAGAGGGATGGCCAAGTACAAAGATGGAAGAGAATCCATTGGAAAGCCCGATGTCTGGATAAAGCTGTTAGAAACCATTTCAGAAGTATTAAATATGAATAATTTAGATTTTTGAGCACTGATTTTTTGCCCAGATCCGGAAGTATATATGTCCAACATTTTCTTAATATGCCTTGTTTCTTGAATATTGGAACAACCAAATAAAAGTGTATCATATGCAAATAAAGTGGGGGTGATGAAAATTGAAGTATTAGGGATGCATACCCCTTTCCAAAGACCCAAAGTCAGCAGTTTATTGACCTATCTGCTAAAAGCTTCTACCATGATAATGAAGAGAAAAGGTGATAGTGGGTCACCTTGTCGAACTCCTTGAGTGGCTCGAAAAAACCCAGAAGGATTACCATTAATAATAACTGAGAAATGTGCACCAGAGAGAGATTTTTTGATCCATTTGCACCACTTATCCAAAAAGCCAAACTTTTTAAGCACTCTCAAAAGAAAAGACAAACAAACTTTATCATATTCTTTCAACATGTCTAATTTAGCTATGAAAGCAGAGGACTATGAGGAGTTAGTTGAGTGAAAATCTTCATGGGCCACAAGCGCACCTTTCGATGTTTCCCTACCAGGAACAAAACCTCCTTGTTGAGGAGATATTACTTTAGGTATCAAGGATTTTAACCGGAGATAAATAGCTTTTGTGAAGATCTTGTAAATTGTATTACACAAGGAGATAGGCCTAAAGTCTGCAAAAGATTGAGGGTTGATGGATTTGGGGATAAGAGCAAGATGGGTTAAATTGAAGTTCTTGAGAATAATTTTTTTTTGTCTTGACTCCTCCAAAGCCATTAAAAGATCAAAACTTAAAATTTCCTAACACTTTTGAAAGAATAGCATGGTGAAACCATCAGGACCCGAAGACTTGTCAGGAGCCATCGAAACTACCACCTCTTGAAGTTCAACAAGAGAGAAAGGTTGCATCAGATAATCATTATCACATTGTGAAATCAGACAAGGGATGGAATCTAGCAATACCTCAACATTGGACTCCTCAAGAACAAAAGGAGGAGAAGGAGCAAGAAGATTTTTAAAGAAGATTTCACCCTCTTCCCTAATTTCTTGTTCATTAGTTAATTTTATCCCCAAAGAAGAGGCATTTATAGAAAAGATAGTAGATGCAGCTTGCTTAATCTTTGCAGATGCCTGAAAGAACTTTGTATTTTTATCCCCATATTTTAGCCATAGCTCCCCTGATTTTTGTCTCCAATACTCCTCCTCTCTAGAGCACAATTCTTCCAAGTATCTTTGTAAATGCTTCTGCCTTGAGAAGGTTTCAGGATTAATCCCATTAGAAAAGATAAGTTCGTTGATGTCCTTTAATTCCTTCTCTACATTTGATTTGTCTGCAAAGATGTTTTTGAATACTTCCCTATTCCAGACTTTGATATTTGCTTTTACAAATTGCATTTTCATATAAAGTTGAAACATTTTGTCCCCCCTATAGAAGGGGGCACTTACCCACCATTGATGAAGTAGAGCATGAAAGTGTGGGTGTCGAAACCACATTCTTTCAAATTTAAAAGAAGGTCTATGATGAGAAGCTTCATGTTTATCCAAGCATAATGAGATAGGAAAATGGTCAAATCCAGAGAACGATAGAACATTAGAGTTGAAAGTATATTTTTGAAGGATCCATTCATATGAAGTGAAAAACCTATCCAATCTGCTTGCTATTTGAAGGGAAGTTCTCCGGTTTGTCCATGTAAATTGACCATTAGAAGGTGAAATGTCAGAAAGGGCGTTATCAGACACAAAAGATCTAAAGTCATCAATCACCTTAGAAGCAGTAGGGTTGCCTCCCTATTTCTCATCCTGAGACAAAATGGCATTAAAATCACCTCCTAAGATGATTTTCTGAACTTCCTATTGATGGATCTAATAAGATAAGGTATTCCACAGAGCATGTTTCTCATGAGGAGCTGTTGGACCATAAATATTAAAAAGAAGAAAGGATAAATCAAAATTTTCAATAAGAATAAGATGCCAATTTGTCCCTTGGCTCAAGGTTTTTGCTTTGATTGTCCTGGGATTCCACAATGTCAGAATACCACCAGAAGCCCCTACTGCAGGAACATGTATGAAATCCCATAAAGTCCATTTTTTAAAAATCTTTTGAGAGGTTTCATCAGAAAGCTTTGTTTCTTGCAATAAAATGATGTCTGCTTGGGAGGAATCCAACTGCTGCTTGATCTATCCCCTCTTGTTAGAGGCATTCAAACCTCTGACATTCCAAAATATGATCCTCATTGCACCCGAGAAGAACAACATGTTCTTCTCGATCTTGAGTGGGGTGAAAAATTGTCTACAATTGTAGACTGGATACCAGTTGCGATCTCTTCTTGGATTTTAAGAATCTTGGGCTTCCGACCTCTTTTTTTAGGTGTTTTAGATAACAAAGGAGATGAAGAGACTAATTGAGCAAGAGGGAGATGTTGAGAAAAATTGAAGTAAAGCTGTGTGGGAGGTTGAAAAGGCTGATATGAATTATCTTCAGCCACAAGGTGATCAACATGACTAAACTCCAATAGGGGTGAAAAAATGGGTGGTGAAGTATTAAGAGCGAGAGGCATAGCATCAACAGAAGGGACATCTTGAATTTTTGGGAATTCCTCAAGAGAAATTTCATCAATCAAGTTTGACACAACAGAGATAAGGATACCATGTGCCATTAATTCAATATTTGGCGCATTCGATGAGGATCTAGCAGTGGGAAGATTGTGATCAACCACATGGAAAGGTTGGCAATTAAACATCAAGATTATCCTTTGGATTATGTGAAATAGAGATTTCCTGGAATTGAGAATCTGAGGGTCCCATGGAAGTTAAACTCAGAAAAGAAGAAGTGAAATGCCTAAAGAGAGAGGAAGCAAATATGTTCTTGTACAACCAATCAACCAGGATTGGAGAGCAGTGGATCTTAAAAGATATTTTCTTGTATCTACCCATAAATTTTTGCAGAGAACATGAACCAGAGATAACAACCTGATATTGAGAAGAATTCTTCCAAGTGGAGGGCCTTATGCTTTTTTCTTTTGGAAGTAAAACGTCTGTCATACAACCCAAAAATAATTGAGAAGGAATCAAAGAAAGAGGAGGATCTGCCTGAAACTGAACACCCTGGAAAGATCTTGCAATATTATCAACATTATTCAGAGGTATGAGACTCTCTGATAAGTTAGCTACACTTGTTGTCCCACTTGGTGTAGAAGAAGGAGATGTGACAACCTGATAAAAGGAGCATTTATGGAAATCAGTCACAAAATCCTTGCAAACCATAACTGCATATATACCTGATCCTTGACACTGCGAATTAAAATTGCCCAATTTATCTATACGGTCGTCAACATCTCTGGTACCCCGAATGCAAATGTCTTGATTCCATTTCCTTGTGGAGGAAGTCATTAAAATAGACTTGGGAAGTGGTTTTCTGAGGTTTAGCAATAGGCATACCCTGATGGTTAAATGGGCAAGTTCATATGGGATAAGGTCACGCTTGATAAAAATACCCATTTGGTAAGCCAAAATTTCCACAATATCTGGATCATGATACTCAAGCGGGAGCCCCGAGAGAGTAATCCAAAAAGGCATGAAAAGGGGGGGAAATGAATCCAGACTAAAATTTGGAACCCACGCCAAAGTGACAATACCAACACCCTTACAAAACCACCCCTTATATCTATGAACACAATTTCTATGTTCTTTGGAATAAAAAATGGCAATAAAAAAGAGAGATTGCTTATCCATAAAAAAAATATCCTTCAAGCCCAGCCAATTCTGTTTAGCCCAAAATGAAAGTTGCATAAAGGAAATAGTAGAATGTAGTTTACTAATGAGGGTTGTGGCGCGTAACAGATCTATTTGAGGCTGAATAAGGTGGTCCGACAAAACGATCTTATACACACCCTCCAATTTGCCTAATTGTCCAGTATTAGCAGCATTCTTGACCTTTGGCTACCCTCTTTAGTTGTATCATTTGAGAGTTTCCCACTACCTTCTGCATCCAAATTTTGTGCTAGTGAATCAGGAAGAGATGTGCAAGGGGTTTTCTTTCTCCAGTTTTGTGTAACCTCTTTTGGTTTGAAGGGTGCTCCTTGGCGCAAGTTGTTTATTGGAAGATTGTTTGGGGTTGAAAGAAATTTGGGGTTTATCAACTAGGTATTGTTTGGCTAGGTCACATATGATGGAAGATTAATAGGATTAGCCTACGACTCAGATAGAGAATGATGTGACAGTGGTGGTGTCCCCTCACAAATGTCAAAGGGGGGTTGTGGTGTTTGATCTAGTCCGCGTTCAAAACGATGTTGCAAAAATCTTCTTTCTCTCCCCTTACCTTACAACCTGCCTGGAAACCACTGGACTCCGCCAAAAGAATGCATATCCTTTGATATAACGTCGTATAGCTTCCACGAAGACCACCTAACTCCCACGGGTTTAGGCCTTAGCAACCCTGGTTGCATGGCTCGCCGCATCACTCGGGGTTACTCAATCGCTCTAGATGTAGACAGCTGCTACCGCCCACCCACCATTTGGCCACTGTTTGGATTGTTACTGTCGCCACCCACTCTACAAATCCCAGTTGTGTCAATAATTATGGGACATGCACAATAAGTATTCAATGGGGAATTTTAAAGACAATTCTGCCAATGCAACATCCAGGTAGATGTCGTATGTTGAGTGTGGAAGCATTCACAGAATATAAGGCAAAGTGCAGGATAGTTGTGAGTGGGAAGAAGATGAAGCAGGGGAAAATAAAGAGATTAGAGAAAAGTTAGAGTTCAGGCGTGCATTAGGGTTCCACTGCCCTGCCGATTGTTCATGGATTTTCCTCCACCTGCAATGCAACACTGAGACCTTTTGAAGCTTTATCTCCTTCTCACACCCACCTTGCCAACCTCGCCGCCTTCCGGTTGATGGTTGTAGAGCCGTTGATGCCCACCTTGGAGCTCCCGCCGCTGACCCTATAGGTCTCGCTGCCTCTTGACCTCCCGGTTTAGGTTCTAGGGTTGCATGCGATGGTTGCAGAGTGATTTTTTCTTAGGAAAATTTTTTTTTTTTAATTTTTTTTATTAACCATTGTTATTACATGGTTATTGGATATATTAATAGTCTACTTACCCTTTTACCCTATTGGTTGATTTGTAGGAGGGAAGTACATAATAATATTGTTAAATATTATCTGCCTCGATATTATGTATGGTAGGTATAATATATAGTTTTATGGAATATTTTGATTGGTGGATGATTTTCTATGATTTTGAGTTAATTGTTTATTTATTGAGCTTTCTGGGAATGTTTTTGGGTTACCATTCAGAAGTATTTTGCTTTCTTTTGGAGTTTGATTTTGATTGAAGCTTGGATTATTGGGGATTTGTTGATTGAATATGAAGATTTCGTGGTTGGATTTGCGGGATTTCGTTTGCTCTTCATCAGGTTGAATTTTTACCTTGGTTGCAATTTTCAAGTTGGAGCTTCAATTTCTCTTTTCATTTTAATTCGAAAAGATTGTCTTCTTTGCGTTTGCTGAAAGATTGAATGGGAGGGAGATTTAAGTGTTTTTGCAATATTGGTTTGGGAAAGATTGAATTATGTTTATATAAATATATGTGTAAAATTTGGAAATGGAGTACTGTTGGGGATGTTTATTCTGCATATTGTCTTTATGAATTTATGTATTCCCTTCCTTGTATTCTTGTTGGGCTTTAAGATTCCTTTGTATTTTTTTTTTGTCTCCCATTATGATATACTGGATCTCCATGAGTTTCTGTGTAAACTTGTTGTCTTTCTATGCAAGTCTGTGTAAAGGAGGTGCATGGATTTGATCTTAAAATTTGTGTGACTTGTGAATCCAAGTTTTATGTTTAAATGGCATTATTTTTTCCTCCTGCACCTCTTGGGAGACTCATTTGTTCATTTAGCAAGCCTATGTGCAATCTGGGCAAGTTTCGTCACATAAATGTTCGTTTTCATTGATTTTTGCTCTTTGAACTCAAAACGCTAAAAGATGGCACCAAAACACTAAAAGATGCCATCGATGTGCTAGAGAATGACCTCTATGCACTAAAATATCTCCAAAATGCAGTAAACTGGGTTTTTGATGTGTTGTTCTGTCTTGAGTCGCCATATTTGTCAATTAGGTCTCGTGAAGTCACTTTTCCAGATTTTGGGCTTTTACCAGAGGCTTCTTGTGATTGATTTATATTCTTAGAGGTGTTTTTGATTTGATTTTGATACATGCATGATTTTTTTGGACTCCGGTACGATGATTTTTGCCTTACCGTTGAGGGTTGTGCATATTCGTTGTTTTGCTCCAGCAAGAGGATTATTGCCTTGCTATTGAGGGATAGATTTGAATGCTCCAGTGAGAGGATAGTGCCTCACTGTTGAGGATGATTTTGGCTATTCTTGAGAAAAATGAAATCTTGTTATACTCATGTTTATTACTATGCTTTTGTTAGTGAAGGCTCTTGCTTTATATGTTGGTATCATGATTCTTTTTGTGCATTAGTTTTGTATCAATGATAATATGATTTTGTATCTTTTTATGTCAATCCTTCACGATGTTGTTATGATGTTATTTTGATTCATGTTTCACCCCCAAGGTCTTGGTCCATTGATAGGGAGAGTGGGCTCTTGCATGTGTAAGACCGCGGTCATGAGCAATAGGCTCTAAGAGGTTCCTAGAGAGGATGCTTAGGGTCTAGACCTATCATGGGACCACATAAATAGTTTATGTTTAATTGCAAGTGATAACAATAATATTTTAATTAGTGGGTTTGGGTGACTAGGAATTCACTTAATCAAGATAAGAAATTGGTTTTTGTGCCCCACCCCATAGCCCTAGAGCGTTGACTCGAGATTAGCTTGGGAAGACCATTGGAGCAGTAAGCTAAACTCCCTCGATTGGCTCCAAGGTTGAGTTATCTCCACATGTCTATCAAAGTGTGGTGTGGCCCTTTCTTTGTGAGGATAGCATGTGATGACACTCTTTCCCTACATGTGTCCATTATCCTTATGCCTTGATTGTTGATTATGCCTTTGGGAGTTTATTGATTTATTATTAGCCTTGTGATGTGATTTGATTCATTGTTATGGTTGTTGTCTTTATGGATGTCTTGTTGACTCCCTCGGTTGTTAGGTGTCAGCCTAGGTCTTGAGTGTGAGTTGGAACCCCATGTCATCCTCTAGTGTGGGGGGTGGTTGCTATTTGGTTCCACATGGTCGGGTGGTTTGATGCCTTCTTCCATTGGGATGTTCATCGTTGGATGGTAGTGTGTGTGGATATGGATTCTATGATTCTTCATTATGCAGATAGATATGGAGTTGAATTCTATGTATTGAGATAGTTATTTGTATCATGATGATATTGTAAATATAAAAGAGACTATGAACTTGAACCACATATACTTATGTAATAGGACATAATGATGTAGAGACTATGATCTTGTAATGGAATAGGATGATGTAATCATTGTATATTTCATGTTGTAAGAATGCTCATTATGTTGAGATTGAGATCTTATATTGGATTAGGAAATTGAATAATCAGATTATGTGCATTCTTGTTTTATCCTATGGTCTAGTAGCATGAGATATTAATTGGAAAGGAGATTAGTACTTGTTAAAATCTTGCATATGTTGGTAGATAGTGGTCTTGATGAAATGTGTAATGGTTATTTATATATATATATATATTCTCGATGTGATAAATGAATAATAGAAGATATGGGAATTAGGAACATTTGATTGATGTTTTCAAATGAAATTAGAAAGTTGATGGGGTTATGTAGATAGGCATTTGGTAACTCATAATCTCATGGTAGGAAGAAAGTAATTGAGTAGAAATTTAATGAAATGGATGTCAATAAATTCATGATATGGATATGTAATGTGTTGTTGCTAGTGAGTAGTTACGTTGGAATACCCTAGGGAGAGAGTAAATGGATGTATGTATGTTTTGAGACGAACATGATTATGATGTTATTTTCGCTTGCGATACATGTTGCTATGATTATGGTTATGTTTAATTTGTTTATGCAATCATGATATGTTATGATTCGTACATATGAGTAATAGCATATTTATATGATGGATTGATAGATGTTTTAAAAAAAAAATCTCTATTTGTTAGTTAGATTAATAGTTTTCTCTAGGGTATTTTGGCAGGCATTACACATTCTTTTCATAATTCTCATGATGTAGATGAATCACTAACTAGGGTTTTCGTTGACCAATTGGAGAAGATTGAATATCAATATGAAAATATTCAACAATGGATGAATCAACAATACCCGGAAAGTGAAGCTCTCCCATTGATTGAAGGATTGAAAATAATGGTTCAAAGTGATAAACTTGGTGTTGATTTCTTGTGCGGCATTGCTCATATTATTGATACTAATAATGTGCCTATGAAGAGTTGTGTTGAAGTCCTTGGTTATACACAACATCCTAGTCAAGCTAATCTTTCCATTCCATTGACTATCCCTATGGCTAGTGTTCCCACCTTTACATCAAACATCATGGCTACCTCTACACAAAATGTCATACCTACAAATGTTAGTCAAGGGGGAAACTCCTATAATCATAATTTCTTCATTCCTCCTCAAGTGAGTCTTCTATTTGTTACCCAATCATTTCTCATACCTACTGATGCACATGAAAGGGTCCAAAATGGAAACACAAGTCCAAAGAGTTAGATGTTAGTTCCAACCAAAACAACACAATCAAAATGGACAAAAACCTCAAAATGCATACCAAGAAAGATTAAGAAGCATGTAAATGAAGCATGAAAAAAAAAGGAGAGAAGAGACTCTCGTAGATGCTCCCAATGATGCTCATATATAGCTCTCCATTATCTTTCTCCTCTTCAAGATCCAAATGGGTGTAGCTCTCAGGTTTTAGCACTAACCATGGATGCCAAATGGAGATTCAAAAATGGTTGGAAAATGATCTTCTTATTGCTATGCAAATACTAGAAATAAGATTGCTATGAGAAAGCTTAAGTGTCAATGCTAATGCAAGTATAGTAACAATGCTCTGATGCTTCCTCTTTTGCTTGAGGAATGAGGTCCCTTTTATAGGCAAAATAGAAGATTGGATGGTCAAGATTGATCTAGGCTTGTAGAGGGCTAAGATTGCATGATTCATGATCCATGTGATGGTTTTCAACGCAATCCCATGATGACAAGTGTCAACATGAGATGGCTTGAGAGGAGAGGGAAGGAGCATTTAATGCCTGAGAAGACATGAGGGTGTTGCTGTAATTAATTATTCATTTTGGATATTATTACACCTTACTTAAGTTTACTTAGGTACATGCATATCATAGTAGTTTGGGTATGACACACTTGGGTGTTTGTGCCACATTGGGATAGTGTGTGTAGGAGAATTTTCACCTTTTGTGGTCTTATCTTGTTGTTACATTCCACATTCGATGGGTGATCCACCTCATGTGGAATATTTTATTGTTTCTCCTACCTACCACACCTATTTCCTACCTACCCTTGTTTCTCATTGAGCCACATGTCATGTTTGTGTGCTCACATATCCATATAGCCTTGCCTATATAAGCAGACTCATATTCATTGTATGTAACGATTAATTGATTGATGATCTAGTTGATCGGTATTTTCATCTTGATAGAATACAGTTTATTCCTATCATCTATTTTGTCTCTCTATTATACTTTTCATTGAGCTCTTGATCTTGGCAAAATCTCACATGGTATCAGAGCCATTGGGGCTTCATTGATTTGTCTTGGAGAGGCATTTTTGAAGACTTCAATTTTGGATTTGGGGATCTGCATTTTTTTGGGGCATCATACAATGATTTGGACATCACTATTGAGTCCGGAAGGCCGTTTCCATAAATTTGGAGTATAAAGTTGGCCTATTTTGGTGAGGGAAAAATTTCACAAATTTTGCTATATTGTACGGAGTTTGTTAACTTTTTGGGAAATTTATTTTTCAAATTTTTTTTCTTAATTTCACAGAAAAAGTTTTTTTTGTGGGCAAATATTCTTTTGAGAAAAATTTATTATTAAAAAAAAAAATCAAAAAAATATTTTCGGAAGGGTTTGACCCTCCCCCCCCAACACCTCGTACTGTAGGATTCATTTTTTGCAGGGTTTTCATTTCATGGGGACCCCACCTCGTACCTCCATACCCTGCAGGTCCTCTGATTGCCGATGTTGACTTCCCGACACCGCGCAACCCACCGCTCCTCCAGCTCAGTGTTGCTTCTGGCTCCTCCTCGTTGATCGTAGCCTTCCACCGCCCGTGATGTTTGTTTCGTCCGACCCACCATCCACTCCCTGACCGACCTCTTCGACGACCTCCATTTTGCACGCCACTGCAGTCTTCCCGCACGACCCTGCTTGCGGCCCCTGCCGCTCCTGTACCTTCCGGCGGTCCCACTCCTTGTCACCAGCCATGTCGGATCCGTACGACCACGCTGTCAACCATCTCAACACACCACGTCACTTGCACTGTCATCATCCGTCCAATATGAAACCATTAGCAGACTGCCACGTGGCACTTTCAGTACAGCTGGCCAGGGGGGTGACGGTCATAAGGCCATCAATTTTAAGCTTGTATTTTTATGACGTCAGCAATGTTTTGATTTTTTTTTTTACCCCGCCTCATTTCTTTTTTTTGAAATTGCAGTTCAACTTCAAATGGCCCTAACTTGCTCATTTTTGCTCCTTTTTTGGTGCAAATTTTTTTTAAATGGGCTAGATTTCATTCTCTTCGTAGTGATGAAGGAATTTTCTGATTTTGATGCACAATTTTTTCAAAATTTGCATATCTTCATGACTGTACCTGTCTAATCCCAGATTTTACAACTTCAGAGGCTTCATTTGGGATCATACGACATCCTTTTCAGGTGCCCTTTTTTTTGAAAGTGCATAATTTTTTGTCTACTTTCATAATTTTCCATTAGTTTGCAGTGATTTTCAGTATAAATTGTACTTTTAGTATTTGGTTATTTTTGGCATATTTGGTACTTGTATTTTCTTGGATCTTAGTTTAGATCACTTGATGTATTTGTTGGAATCTCTTATAGACTATTTGAGGCATTTGTAAAGTTGAAATCAGAAGTCCACCTTGCCTTTTTTTTCAAGTGGCCCATTGCATACACACTAAGTATAAAGTGCCAAATCACCATTTGGGGGGGGGGGTTGTTGATTGAGTGAATTTGGGGGGGTGTCTAGTGTGATTGTGCCTCTCTCTATCTTGTATTTTTTCATTTTGGTGCTATGGGTTCTCCTAAATTTCCACTTTTAACTCCTCATAATTAGGCATCATGGAAGATAAAGGCATGGAGTAAACTAATGGAAAAAGGACTCATTCATTATGTAAATGAAACTGTTACAACACCACCTGATCTTAAGGCTGATCCTAATGCTCAAATTGAATGGCTCACAAAGAATGCTATGGCACTTGGAACTCTTAGAAAGTATGTATCACATGACCTCATTTTTTGCATTGATAAGTGTACTACAATTAAAGAGGCTTGGGATATTTATGAGAAATTGTATGGTCAAGTTGATGAGATTAAGGGCTACAAGCTTGATAGTGAACTCACAACATTGGATACCAAGGATTTTGATACAATCCAAGATTATGTCACAAAAGCCAATGAGCTAAGAGCAAAGCTAAAGGATTGTGGAATTGACAAAAAGGATGCTCAATTGGTTTATAACTTGTTGGGAAGGCTTCCATCAGAGTATGCAGCCTTTGTATCTAGCTTTCACACCCATAGGTTAGCTCAAGGTTCCTCATACCCTTCTCCCTCATTTGATTCATTCACGGAGATGTTGATACTTGACCAATCTAAGTTGACCAAGATGGGGATTCTCAAATCTTCAAAGTCACAAGCTTTGGTGGCTAATAAGGTGAATCAAAGCAATCAAGGAAAAGACAAGAATCAAAAGCAACCTAAGTCAAAACCACAACAAGATGGAGCACAATCCTCCTCTCCACAACAAGGCGATTTTATATCCTCACCTATGAGGAAATCATATAAGGACAATATTTTTTGTGCATATTGTAAGAAGTTAGGACATGATGAACATCATTGTTACAAGAAGGATATTGATGAGTTGAAGCATCTTCTTGAGAAGAATAAAATCAACCTACCTTCTAGAATGTCTACTTTGGCTTACAAAGAAAAGGATAAAGGAAAGGATCACTCTTTTGGGACAGATAAAGGAAAGGGACAAGCTCTTTGTGCTACTACAAGTCATGATTCAGGGAGATGGCTTCTAGATTTAGGGGCTTCTCATCATATGACATCTTCGCAATCTATGTTCTCTTCATTTGAGCCTTGCCACATGTTGTGGATTTTGATGGGCAATCATACATACATGGATGTTATTGAGAAAGGATATATTGCCATTGGGGGTAACTCCTTCAAGGATGTGTTGTGTGTACCCCACTTGACAAACAATATTCTTTCCATCTATCAAATTACACATGGGGCAACAAAGAAAACTGTGGAGTTCACACCTGATTCAGTTATCATTAGAGACTTGGAGACTAGAGCTATCATTGCAACTGGGGCGATTGATCATGCATCTCGGTTGTACTCCTTTTCACATTTTGGTCCTATTGATGAGGTTAATTCTTCTTATGTTGATGATTCAGATTTTGAGGAGAACTTTGGGTACTTGAACTTGGGGATTCTCACATGTGACCCCATTCTTGAGCCTTACATTTCATCTCCTCCTATTGATATCACATCACCTATTTCACCTGATGATGCAGCTAGTGTGACAAATTTGCCTTCTTGTGATTTAGTGCAACATGATATTCCTTTTCTTCCAGCTTCAGTTGATTGGGATGACTACTTGACAAACATTGCAGGTTTGTTTGTGGAGTCCTACATTACAAATTTGGGAGACATCATTGATGATATTCATCTTCTCTTTGATGAAGATGATCCTTCTTCAATTGTTGTGAGGGAACACTCTGACCCTCTTATGCATTCTCTACATGATCATTCTTTTGAGGTTGACATGATTGTGGATACTTTTGTACATCATTTGGAGGAGGTCTCTTTATCTTTAGAGGAGTTATATGAGTATTTGGATATTGTTATACATTCATCTCCACTAGATCTCAGAGTGCCTTTTTTAGCAGTGTCGAGCAGTTCACCACCTTTGGAGAGGGTATCTTTCATCATCGACATGGAGACACTTGAGCAATTTTCATAGATTCCATTCATCATGAGTTTTTTTCCTACATCTTCCCTTCATGATTGGGGAGACTTCATGGATACACATTTGATTTTGTTTATTCCTAAGTGGAGGAATATTGTTCGACATTCGTGGAGCAGTTTCTTCATACATCTTCGAGCTTCTACCATTGGTGCAGATTCTACTTTGAGGGGGGGCTACCTAGTCTCTCTTCTTCTTCTCTCATATGGGGGGGAGTTTTTCCTCACATGGGGTTTTGTCCTTCACATGCTTCTATGAGAGTTCTTTGTATATAGTTTTCATCTCTCTTTGGGGGAAGGGTTTTTTCCCATTGGTTTTTTCTCTCTTTCCCCACTTTGCGAGAGATTTCATTGCATTGGTTTGCATGCATTTGCATTTGTACATGGGTACTTAACATGGCCTCGTAGTCAGGACCCATCTTGCATTGCTTAGTTGCATTGTAGACTTAAGTGCATTCCCCTAAGTTTCACTTAAGGGGGGGTGTTGGTGTAATTAATTATTCATCTTGGATATTATTACACCTTGCTTAAGTTTACTTAGGTACATGCATATCATAGTAGTTTGGGTATGAGACACTTAGGTGTTTGTGCCACATTGGGATAGTGTGTGTAGGAGAATTTTCACCTTTTGTGGTCTTATCTTGTTGTTACATTCCATATTGGTTGGGTGATCCACCTCATGTGGAATATTTTATTGTTTCTCCTACCTACCACACCTATTTCCTACCTACCCTCGTTTCTCATTAAGCCACATGTCATGTTTGTGTGCTCACATATCCATATAGGCTTGCTGATATAAGTAGGCTCATATTCATTGTATGTAATGATTGATTGATTGATGATCCAGTTGATCAGTATTTTCATCTTGATAGAATACAATTTATTCCTATCATCTATTTTGTCTCTGTATTGTACTTTTCATTGAGCTCTTGATCTTGGCAAAATCTCACAGAGGGTAACCTCATGTGGATTGGGTTATTGGGTAAAGCCATTATCCAATGAATAAACTCTTGTGCAAGAGTTAAAGGATAGTTGTGGTGAAAGCAATAAATGCTTGAATGGACTTGATGGGTTAAAAGGACTTAAGCCTTTAATTGTTTGGAAGACTTTGAGGGTTATCTTTATTGAGGGGAGAAAGCCTTTAGGGCTTATGTAAGAGCCTTTAATACTTTATGAAGACTTTGTATATTATTTGAGAAGTGACTCCTTCTTAAGGAATGTGCAAATAATTAGGAGGGAATTAGGCTAATTAGAAAGGATTAGAAGAATCTAGAAGGAGGTTAATGAGCAAGTGGGTGAGGATAAAGGGAATTTTAATTAAAATAAAATTCATTTATTTCAATTAAATTATGCAAGTTGCATTTGTAGGAGAATGCAAGTGGATGAGGAGTTTTTAAATAAATATTTATTTATTTAAATAGGGATTTGATTTGTGATTTTAAATAAATGTTTAAATTTATTTAAATGAGAGGAAAAGGGAATTAAATAAATTTATTAATTTATTTAATAGATGGGACTATAGTCAGTAATTAAATAAATTTATAAAATTTATTTAACTAGAATATAAGAATAGGCTAAGGTGAATTAATTAAATGTAAATTTAATTAATAGAGGAATATTAGCATATTAAATAAATATTAAATATTCATTTAACTAGTGGACAGATTTATGTGTTTACATTTGCCTCTCTTTGAGACGGTGTCGTTTCAAAGAAAAATTGATACGCATGAGAAAAATGCCCAAGGGATGTTAGTTAGTGGGTTGGTATGCCCCCTCGAGAGATAGGCCAAAATTTTAGAAAATCGGGCGATCTCTCGAAAAATTGAAAGAATTGGGGGGATGAAAGAGTGGAAGAATCTTTAGTACCTATTACGAAACAACAATCCTTTCAAATTAAGTTTTCCTTTAACTTTAACATTTAAACTTTTAGTTATTTATAATATTGAATTTATTTAATAAACTTAATTAATTAATGATATTAATCTTTTTAGTTATATATATATATATTATATTTATTTATTTATATTTGTATTCATTTATTTATTTTATTCGTTGTTATATATTAAATATAAATATAGTTTACATCCATTTATACTAGATATATTTAATTTAATCATTTTTATTTAATTACCAATTATAATTATAATTTAATAATATAACCTTAACACAAAAACCAGAGATCACACTCACTTGACTTGATTCTCTTTGCACAACGAATGACCTAACTGACCAAGACCGAATGCATGCAAAGGCTACGAGTGCTATCCCTGCTCCCACATCGAAGAAACAAGGAGGTGGACACCTAGGACCTATGTGCTATCTCCCACTGCCATCTTCAAAAGACAATGGAGCACACTCAGTCCTGAGATCAGGAGGAGTCGATGCTCAGTACCTTCACACTGCATCCACAAAATAAACTATACAGAGAATCATATATGCATATACATGAGTAACATATATCATCAATAGAATGAAGATGATTGTGAACCCATATGCCTCTCCGGAATGAGTGATTTGAGGTTTTAATCGATTACTATATTCATATAACCATTCATGTTAGTATCATAATCATTTTCAATTCTATTTTTAATAACATAAAATTATAAGCATAATGCAAATAAAGCATGCACCATTACTTTTACCAAACATCTGCATTATTAGAAACATCACTGTAATCATTGTCATGCATCTAATGAAGACAATTGATCTAACCATAAGTCCATCAATGAAGCTAATGTCTGTCATCATAAAAAAGTCTTAGTGATCAATAACAACTCCTTCAAAACATAGATAAGAAAGACAGGTGAGGGGCATATGACATCCTCCTGATGAGCGAACATCCATGAAGCTAAACATAAATTCAACTTCATTAATTAACCAGGAACATAGAATCAACATCACCATAGTAATCATAGCAATCACAATATGTCCACTTATTATTAAAGAGAATTTCAACATCAAGAATGAAACATGAAGCAAAGAGTATCAAGAACACAAACAAGCCCATTAATATCTAACACAGTCAATCACAAAGGATGCACCGGGGAGGGGCATTACAAATTCAATCATGCAATCAATGCAAATAGATGTAAAAACCACCAAGGAGAATTCATTGGTCAATTGTAAACCTTTTAAGTACCCCCTAGATAGAAAACAACCTAACCAAACCCAACATACTCTTTGGACCACTCTTTATTAGACTTGTGGTCCTATCCAAAGACATCATGTCATATGCATTCAAATAGGCTCAATTGTAGTTTTTTCCTAGCCTAGTTGTGGTCTTATACATTAAAAAACCCATTTGGGATTGTTTTCACGATCTAGTATCTTGAGGTTCACATAGACCTTCCCTAGGTATTTTTTTCAAATAAACTCACATAATTTCAATGACTAGAAAAAATATGATTTCATAGGCCCATAAAGCCACAATTCCTAAAAAGACCAATACATCAAAATTTCACTAGGTCTTCCTCTTGTCATAAATCAAATTCAACATAAAGAAAAATTAATTTAATCTTCATAATACTAGTTCAATACCTTCCCAAAAGATTTTATTCATTCATTCTTATAGTAAAAATTATACATCAATTTCCTTGTAATGATCTACAAATTCATCCAATTGAAGCTTCACAATAATTATGATTTACCCTAAATTGAATTTAGTGGTTTTTCCTAGGTCCCAATTTAATAACCCTTGTTTTTCAATGGATTCAACCACCATTCAACATGGAATCATTCAAAAATTTAATCAATAACCTAATTCATATTAAAATATAAATGAAGAATAATCTAAATAATTATGTGCTAAGATGCCAACTTTTTCAACACCCAATTGATAACCTTGATAGATGTTGAATCCTTGAATCAAACCTTTGAATCATGCAACAAGATCTAACAAACTTTTCCAAGCTCTAATCCAATCCTCTGTGATTTTGTAAATCAATCCTATCTTTTAATAAAATCTCTCTTCTAAAAAGCTCTCGAAACCCAATTGCAAACCCTAATTAAAGAAATAATAAATCTATTTTCTAACTAAAGAATAAACATCCAAAATGTATAGTTCAAAGCATGCAATTTATTTCATCTAAAACAATTATAGGGGAGAGAACTCAATAGCCACTCATGTACAAATATCCACCATGGTGTTGCACACCTATCCCCCTAATTAAATCCTTCACAATAATCAATATATGAAAATTAAAAGCCTAGTAAAGTACTCCAAATGCATCAATACATGTTCACTTGTGCATATGTAGTTTACCACTAAAGGTGGACAAAATACATGTCATTGCACTTGGAATATAGGACAAGTTGGTCCAAATGGGAGGTGTCTCAAATTAAAATACACATTGTTTAAATAATGTACAAAATTTATTGTTTACAAAAGTTGTCCATTTGGATATGGTTCAAAAGTCAAATTATTTGTATTTATACATCTTAGTGCTCATTGGTGTCTAAGCTACCATAAATTCTAGCCTCTCTAATTAGATGGACTATCAAAGGAATATTATCCCATGCTTGCTTTACATCCACATGGCTCAAGTGTAGATATCTACACAAACAATGAATGGCGTAAAGTTCCCCTACTAGTCATCAGAATAAATACGTTTCACAATTTAGTAATGTTATTGTAGATTTCATACAAAGATCACAACTTCAAATTCAAATGACTAAATACAAGTTCTATTTATTCAAGAATCAAATAAAATCAATTATAAGAGGGAAATTCTATAGGGGTGATTTTCTCAAGGTAGCAAACATCTTTTTTTTACTATATGGGGACAAAAATGCAAAAAATAGACAAAAAATTATGGCGATTAGATGACAACTTTATGCATTGACATCCTAGCCAATGAACTTCTTGAATTAATGTATATTTTTATTTTTATTTATTCTATTTTTGGTACTCATTTTCAAATTTCCAATTTCTATATTTTCTTATTGTAGTTTTCATTCCTACCTCTCCCTTTATTATTTAGATGCAATATAAATTAGAACATGTTTTTTTAAAATTAAAATATAACTATTGTTTTAACTAGTAAAAAAATAAAATTGAAGTTGATCTTTTAGAAAAAAGAAAAATGTGAAAATCTAAAATAAAAATATTCTTAATTAACACTTTCTTTATCTTCCTTTACTTTTTTTTTCCAATAAATATCATCAAAAAATTAATTTAACCTTTCTCTTTTGATTAATATAAACAACTTCTTGGCTCGTTAATGGGCCTGGTAGGGTAAATTCTGCAGTGGGAGAAATTTTTTTGTCCAAGTGGAAGAGACCGGAGAAAGGTTGGATGAAAATCAATTTTGATGGTGCTTTGTGTGGTAAACCTGTGATCTCGGGAGCAGGTTGTATTGCTAGGGATGAAGAAGGAATGATTGTTGTAAAAGGAGCTCAAAGGCTACCAAATGGAACAAAAGGCTACCATCTTCTCCTCTACATAGAAGCAACTAACATTGCTATCAAACCCTTACTTGCTCAACACAATGATGATTGAAAATAACATGTTTTTTATTATATCATTTGAATGTTAATGGATTATTAGAACTAGTATTCTCTAAAGGAAAATTAATGCATTGTAGTAGCATATGCTTCTAATTAACATGCCATTATACACTTCATGTTGACACTCATATCATCACCAAGTACAATTCTTTAAAATATTTTGAATCTCCTCTCTTCAGTTGCACTTCTTGATGGACAACAATTATCATAAAACTTGGCTTGAAATTTATTTCCTAAAATTCCACAAAGGACTAAGCTATCATCGATCAACTAATTCATGTCGTTTCCTCTTTTGGTTTCTTAGGTGATTCCACTTTCCTTGATAACACATTTTTACTATTAACACAATCTACAATTGGGACATGATATTTGATAATCAATTATGATTATTAGATTATCAATTATGATTATTAGATTGGCCTTGGGGTAGGTGTCAACCTAATTTCTCCATTTGATTCAAGGTCATCCATTTGTCCTTTCATCTCAACTTTTTGCATAACAACATAATATTGAATTCCCTATTGAATTATGCATTGCTCAATTTTTTCGGGCATCAAATCTATGCATATTCATGGGGATTCTTAGTTGTTGTTGTTGGCATAATTTATTCCTTGTTTGAACTTTCATACTACTTTTGATATTTAATACCTATTTGTCATGTATCCTTGAATTACATTTTCCTTGTAATTGAAATCATGTAGACTTGCTCTTGATTGTAAATTTTAAGAATAATAATTTATTTTACGTCTTTTCATATCATAAAAAACATAATGTTATTTTAAGAAAATTAATATCTTGTATGTCCATTTTTTAATTATAACTTTAACCCTCACAAGTTTTTAATCTTTAACCCTTAGTTCTTTCGAGTGGTTACATGATACACTAAAGTGCAACGAACCCATTTGATATTTCAGAGTGTCCAATCTCCCTCCTCCTAGAGTTGAGGTGACTTGGATTCTTAGTGAGATTATAGTAAAGAAATGCTTTGTTCAATATACTTGTCTTCCTATGCCATATGGGCCACAAATGTTTGAGAGTTCAATATGGTTAGTGATTTGGCATTCTCTCGTTGGTTTGAAGTTAGTGATAGTGACACATTTTGATGGGCCACTATCTGGAGTCAGAGTTTTGATTGGCAAATATCTATCTATCTATCCTTCCTAGATATTTTGCCATGTGTCTGTCTACATCAGCTAATCAAATGCAATCTGTTCATACGCACCGTCAGTCAGTTTCAGTTTGATGGTTGCCTTGTTGTTGACCAATTGCTATGTATGTTTTGGTGTTTTACACAGATGAACTTTTACATGTAGCATTGTACGAGGCAGCCTTTATTATTATTTCATAGGCTTATTGAAAATGACTCAACTCAAGTACAATTATAATACAAAATTGATGTCAAATCAAAGAATTTGGGGTGGATTGTACTCATTTAACAAATATGTTCATGGTCAATATAAGTTTCGATAGGTATGTCTTTTTAACTAGTTTCTTCACATATATTTATATTTGGTGTTATAATAGTTTGTTAATTTGCATTTGTTTGTAATATTTATTTATTTTAATGTAATTTGATGGTTATTTATATATTATTTTAATTATTTAATTAAATATGTTTATTTTTTGAATATATATTTATTAGTATTTGCATCAAAATGATGTACAATTGTTATACTGAGTAAAATATACTTAAAGTAATATATTGGAGATTAATATCTCTCTTTTTTTTCATTTTGGTGTTGTTCATTGATATGTCTTCTTTGTAGTTGATGTTGATAGTGATATTTAGAAGATGACATGTCATGAATTAGAGGAGATTAAATTAATATTTTGGGTCTGAAAAGAGACTTTAAGAATTTCACACACGATGCTATGCTTTTGGACAATTCTATTTGTACAAGGTTTATTCAAAGTGATTTAAACTTATCCTAAATATAGAGCTTGAGAAGCTCATGAAGCTTATAGCTAAGGTAAATCGAAATGAATGGTGCTTCAGAATAAAGTTCAAAATACTAAGAACTACAAGTCCACGATAGCTGGTCAAATTCTAAGTTTGAGAAAATTTAAAGGTTCACACGTAGAAAATTTCTATGTTCAAGAAAACTTACGGTTTGACTATTGAGGACTAAACAATTGTAACTATATAACAAAATCTTGAAATTTCTTGTAGCTAAAGTATCTATGAGGGCTAGAACAATTCAATTATAATAGTTGAAAAAGAGAGTATCAAAGAAAACAAATACCACAATATAAATTAATAAATTGCATCACACTACCCCAACCTAAATACAAAAATATTATTAATTTATATTTTGATGTGACTAGCGCATTTAAATATGAATCTTTATAAAAATAAAGATTTAGATTAAATTCAAATAATTGAACCTTAAGTAAATCATAACTCTTACCTAACCTTAATCGTAATTGTCAACATCATATTGATTATACTCTTTATTAAACAATGTGAATCCCAACTCTAACCCAACCTTAACCCTAACTGCAATATATATATACTACTACTACTACTACTACTACTAACCTAACCCCTATTTTATATTATATTACATTAATATTACGATATTACTTTATAGTAATAAAATCAACGAACCCCAAACCAAATTTCAATATAATATAATTTTTGCTATTGACTTACTCCTTATTATATCCTTATTAATGTTAAGATTTTAATATTTTAATTAGTAAATTATTTTTATTCTAAATATTATATTATTAATAATAATTTATATCTTATTATGTTATTATTTTATTGTTGTTATATTCTTGTTATATTATAATTTTTTTATATTATTAAATTACATGAATATAATTCTAAACTAAGTAAAAGTTATTTATAAATTACTCAAAAGTTATTTCTAACTAGTATATAAACTATTTTTTCTTAGATTTATGCAATAAGTTCTTAAGTATTTCACTTAGTCAAATGAAAGTTAAAATATCACCCAATCAAATAAAAGTTAGTACCCAATACGATTGTTCATACTTATTTTTCATATAAAGTTAACTACTAGCAATTACACACCAAAAGGAGGTGCAATGGTTACGCTGATAGTAAAATATACGTTATATAATATATTGGAGAATACAAATCAACTAATATGAAAACTAAATCTAGTAGTGAATCAATGTGTGATTGTTAATTCAAAAAAATACACACCTAGTATACATCTCACTCAAAATATGTTGGTCATTACCTTAAAAAACCACACTTAATTTATATCCCCATGAATCAATAACGCTTATTTATCTTAGCAATGTGAATGCATAAAAAACATATTAACATTATACCCTGGAACGATGAGTCAACTCTGAACAACTTACTCGTGTCTTTTTGCAATCTTTAATTTGCAACTATTAGCAACTATTCTTTTAGGACAAGCATAATTTTTTAAATACTTGAAAATCTATCAACTTTGATGCAATTGACAAGATATAAGTAGACTAAATCATTAACCAGAGAGAGCTATTGAATAGGAAAGCCCAATATAAAAACTTATAGATAATTAAATTGTTTACAAGCTAAATTTGCAAGTAACTCTACTCATTCTATATGTAACTTGATCATGTATCAAAGTTCATTTTGGCTTTATGAATATTTGATCAATTTATTTTAAGGGCCACTTCAAGATCTCTTAATCCAATTCTTTTTAAGAGACCCATATTTGAAATCAAGAATTTGACATGGTAATAGTGTGCAAATTTAACTTAAATAGAATCATATTTTTCTTCTATGGTGGTGCATCTAGATTTCCTTCATTAGTTTGTTATTGCCCTTAAATATTTTGATATCAGTTTAGATATTATTCTTTCCTAATTTAGAGGCAATTCATCTATTGATAGCAAATTTAGGTCCATGTTAGTGACAATTAGCATCACCCAATAGGAGAAGGAATAGCTTATCACCCTAGAGTAGGTTCTATGGTGAACAATAATCTAGGTGTTGTTAGGCTAGGCTAGAGAACCATGCCCCTTCCCATGGTCCATATGCTCCATAGCCAATGCATGTTCCATTTCCAAATGGTAAGGATTCTATTTGAATTTGGTTATTCCATTGATGAATTGGGTTGTGAGATTGGGTTGAATTGATTTTCAATTCATATGGACTCGAAGGATTCAAATTTAATTTGGATTGGGTTATTTTAATTGATATCTGAAGTGGGTTTGTATAATATTTTGAGATGATGGACACTCTTTAGGTCAAGTTATTATTTAGTAGTTGTAATATCTTAAACAAGTTGGGAGAAAAAACCCTAGGTTTTATGTCTATCCAAATACAAAAACTTGCATGCAATCTGTTAATAGATTGCAACAAAATAATAGGAGGGTTAAAACCTTCACAATGTTTGTGATTCACCGTTCTATACAAATATTTTATTATGACATAATCTCAATGTTAATAACCAATTGATCGTAATTCTTAGGTCAAGGATCATTTGGAGGTAGTTATATCAACTTAGCCACTTACGAGATAGTAATTCATTTTGATATAAATAAATTTGTGCATAATAGAACATAAAATCTAGTAATCTAAATTATGGTAAATACAATAAATCAATATAATGTTTAATATATAAATATTATTTCAAGTCTAAATTACTTTATATAAGTTCTAATATACAAATTAAAAGTTCAATTTGTTTAGAATAAAAATTTGGATTTAAACATTTATAATGTTAATCAATAATTTTTAATTATTTAAATGTTATTCTAAATCTAAATTATTTAAATTTTTATAGAGAAATAAATGAATTTTATTTCAAATGAAATTCTCTCATTTTTAAGAAAGACTGTGTAAGTCAAAGTTATTTATAGTGATCTATATAAGCATCTAGAAGATAGATTGTAAATACAACTTATTTAAAAATAATTTACAACTTTAAAATAAGAATTTTGATTTGATTGTCAAACATAACACAAAGCAAAATTTTCTTAATATTCGTAAAATAACATAAAATTAAATGTTTTTTACATTATATATATTAATTTAATCTAGTTATTATTAATTAATATTGAATAGGAGTTAAACAATTTTTGGTTGGAGCTTTGTGACTTTCAATTTATTTAGTGTAATTCTATATTTACTTGTATGTGCTGGAATTTATTTCCTTTCCATGTTTATTTCCCATTTCTTTCTTAAAATTATTTGAATATAGCAAATCTAATTAACAAATATGCATAGGCACGATATTAATTCTGCATAAAGAAGTCATAGGGCTAGATTAAATTCATGCGAAAGAATTAGACATTGGCCTACTATAGCTAATTGTGGGCAAGGAACATAGTTTTGTACATGTTTCCCTGTGGAAATAATCATTGCAAGGAATAATATTTGGACTTGGACTAATCTTCTGGAGACTTTTTTTTTACATGATTTGGAAAATAGCATTTCATGTGAGATCATCTTCTACCACTATGGTATGTAAAACAATTGAAAAAGTCTTACTCCCTCATTTTTTTGTATTTGTTTTGGATTAGAGAAAAAATAGGTTTTGAAGGGGCCTCGAAACCCTTTATAAAAAGATTCTAAGAGAATTAGAATCAAAGTTTAACATATATCCAAAACAAAATAGGCTGCAAGAGAAAGACAATACAAACAACAACCATAGAGACAACAAAAGCCCATATGTGCAACAAAAACCAGCAAAGAGAACAAAACACAGAACCAGCAAAACAAAGACAACAACAACAATAGACAGAAACACAGACCCAAGTACATGAAGTTCTTGAGGGTCTCAGCCAACTCAGCCTCAAGGACACTCATATTTTCAGCAACAAATTTCATTTCTTTGTAGTCTACCTTCTGAACAACTGCCTTCTTTTTCATGTTGCCACGGGTCCTTTTGTTGGGTCCTTCTTTAGCCTGAGTTACATTAGTTTCATCTCCAATGGTGACAATAGCCCTTTCCTGCTGCCTCCCATCTATTCACCATAACAACCATAGCGTCAGAAGTATGCTTCACAATCTTGTGGTTGTTCGACATGATAGACTTAAGCGTAGCCTGGATCTTATTGTATCCCTCTTCAACATTGGAGATGTGGTCTTCAAACCTTTTATTTATCTGATCAACCCCTTCACCTATACTTTTAGTGCATTCCAACACCGACTTCTTCTCCTTCGTCGTCCACTGCCCCACATCCTTTTGATTGCTTTGATCATTCCCAATAGGGATGGCCTCCATTTTATTACCCAGGGCTCTCTGATTGAGTCTAACCTTCTTTAATTCATGAAACAACCATTTACACATACTGAAAGTGTCAATTGCATGTTCCCGAGCCATACCCAACACATTCTCATAATCTTCCTTTTTATCATTAAGGTCTGCACATTTTGGGTGAAGGTCCTCATGAGCCACCGCACCCACATTACTAGTATCATGGGGTGGGGAAGGAGGGGTTTGAATATTATGGTTGTTCGGCTCCTTTCTATCTTCTTTCTCATTCACAAAATCCTCAGGACTAGCTTTGGTGCCATTGGAAGCAGGGGGTCATTTCCAGCCGAAGTGGAAGAGGAAGAAACCACAATTATCTTTTGTCCTTTTTTACCCTTGCCCCCCGGAGGATTGGTATTCACAGGTTTCTCAAGTTTAACTTTTTTCTGAGGGGGATGAGACTCACCTTCAGAATCAAACCTAGACTCATCTTCACCTGACTCGCCCACACTAGTTTCCTCTTCAGAGGAAGTATGAATATAGTCATCAGGGGCAGGAAGGGCATGAGAATGAGAATCAATAAGGACTAACAGTCCTTCATGCAATATGGGGAACTTAGAGGGGTTCTTCTTGTGGTCATTAAAATTATCTCTTAGGATAGACATAAGGTAAAACGGGAATGACATCTTCACTCCATGACGAAAATGATTAATGATCACAAAATGATGCCCATACACTCTAGTAAAACGACCATCTAAAGTAAGGTATTCCATAATTACCTTTAAAAACTCTTGCCAGAAGGGCTTGAACACTGACATGGAGTAGTAACTGGCAGTCTTTTTAACAATTTTAGCTCTCTCTGCTTCCTTCTTGGGAAAATCCTTCACAACCTGCTCCGTATACGCTCTATCCCTGTAATATTTCATGCCATCCATGGAAAGTCCAGTGACTTGGGAAATGAGGCTTTCATCCACCAGAACTTTCCGCCCATGGAGAACAATGGTCCCATCCTTCCAATGCTTGGCAAATTAATTCGTAACATCCTTATTATAGCCCTACAACCTCTCGATATAAGGGGTAAAACCCCCTTTCTCCAAAATTCTCCACAACTTGTGTTCCTTCTTTAGCTTCAAGCAACTAGGAGGTTCAATCCTTTTTTTGGCACCCCCCATCTTCAAATTCTCTATGTCACTCTCACAATAATCGGGTTGCAGAACAAAAAACAAAACCCCAAAAATGCCAATAATCGCCCACAAAACGTGGGAAATGAATTTGCACTTAATATTATGTACTCTCTGACCTCCTGCCTCAATTAGAAAGGTTCTGATCTTTCTAGAATCACTTTGAGTCATTATAGCTCGAGTCATCATTAATGTTACTTCCTCGACTTTGGTCATGAAGAAAATGCATCACAAAGTCCGAGTCCAGCCTATCATCATTGGTCCAGCTCAGCTAAATCTTACTCGCGACCCCTTTATTAGAAAGATAGTCAGCCACCATATTAGCTTATCTATACACATGGGATATAATGCATTTATCAAAAGTTTTAATTATATCCCTAGCTTTTTTAATCCACATTTCAACATTCCAAGATGGTTTAGAGGTACCCCTTAGGTAGTTAATAATATTTTTTGAATCCCCTTCCACCCAAACACAATTAAAGTTGTGATTTTTAGCAAGAATTAAGATTTGATAAGCCCCTATGGCTTCAGAAAGATGGTAGGTTTGAGTGCCCAAGGGGAGCACCACCGCTGAAAGAATATTGCCATTGTGATCTCGCAACACTTCCCTGCAACTTGTCAGTCTAGGGTTCCCTTTAGCCGCCTTGTCAAAGTTGATTTTGGCCCACCCTTGGGGAGGTAATCTCCAACTAATGTTGGCTATTTTATTGAACTTAGGGACTGAAAGAGATGTTTTAATTCCCAAGCATTGGCTACTCTAACCTCATAATCACTAACATTACCATTCTGATTATTACTCTTGGTACCTGTTGGCATTACATTAAGGTTGTTGGAGATTGATGATATAATTGATAAATGATGATTACTGTCTTAATAATATTATTTTGTCATTGATGTCAAGCAATTGATTTTCTGATTCAGTATGATGTTGCCATATCTTAAAGAGTATGTTTTGATGAGTATAAAGATGTCGGTAAGTGACACAGAAATAATGTGAAAATGAAGGGGAGTAATAAGTTATTCAATGGGCAACTATTACCGAGTTAGACAGTGATGAGATTATGTTATTTTGATTGTTTTGATATCCTATATGTGTATTCAAAGACTGAATAAGAAGGAGAAAAGATTTCATGTAACAGAATGAGTAAAGGTTTGATACTGTTCTATTTTACCGAGCAAGGAGCTAGTCGGTAAACACCCAGGTTATCAGTGTCGGTTAAAGAAGGAAGAAGTTACCGAGTAAAGTTTTGTATTTATCGAGTATCAACCGAGCAATAACAGAATGCATTGGATGAATAAATACACTATTAAATGAAGGATGCCAATGAGCTGGAGATTTATAGAAGATTGGAATGTCGTGCAAGAAGTTTGTTAAGGATCAACGACAATGAAAATTCAAGAGTTGGATCTACAACACAGATTGAACGGTCATAACCGAGCACAATAACCAAGGAAGGTATACAAGTTTCAAGGCAAGATAAAACTTTTTTCAGTTCGAAGGATTCAGTGAACCTAGTCAAGTTTGAAGATCTGATGGCTAAGATTAATCATGGGAAATGCGATTAAGGAGATTAAGTGGTTAGGAATTGCTTATAAATAAGGAATAGTTGATGAACAATGCATGCAGGCAAATAGAAGAGCAGTCATACTACAGAGGTGATTACCGAGTACAGAAGATTGAAGAACAGATTGAGAAGCCCAACAAGGAGGAAGATAAGTCTTTTGACAAGATTATTTTGAGCACATAGAGTCTGCTTTAACATTTCAGATGTGAAGTTGCAGATATATTTTATTACTGTTATTTATTTTTGTAAGTGACAGGAAATCTCTTAACTGAGTGGACCTAACAGTCTTATTTGTAAATACTCTAGCAAGGTAACATTCTGAATGAGTGTTTGAAATCCTTTGACAAGGTCACTTCTAACAAAGTGCAAGATTCTGATAGATCCGAGGGAAATCCCTTGACGAGGTCACATCTAGCAAATGTGTTTATGTAATCTTTAACGGGATTGGATTTTAGCCGAGCATACTCTAGAAGAGTATATTTTCTTAGTGGGTCCGAAATCCCACAATGGTTTTTCCCTATTTGGGTTTCCACGTTAAATCTGGTGTTAAATGTGTTTTGTTGTTTCAAGTTTATCAGTTTATGAGTTTGAATGATTTACAGTCATAGTTGCATATCAAGTAAGGTCTACCGAGGTTGAATCTGGATAGATCATTGTATTGTGAGTTTATCTGATTCACCCCCCCTCTCATCTAACTAACAGGTACCAACTATAAAAAAATTTTCATTAATGTCCCTGGTGATTTTCTTGAAGACAATTTCAGACTAAAGATAAATCTCCCTAAAAATTATGCTATTACGCTCTTTCCATAAACCCCATGCCACATGAGGAAAAACAAAGGACCATAAAATCTTCAAAAGATGATTCCTATTGAGCGGTCTCTATTGAAAAATAAACACCTTAATAGACCCAGGGAAGATCCAACAAAGATCCCATTTATGAAGCACTTGGTACCATATTTCAGTAGCATATGAGCAGTGTAGAAAGAGATGATCAACCGATTCCGCTTCCTTCAAACATAAGTAACATCTATTAGGTATGGAGAAGCCACTCTTAGAAAGATTATCCGTAGTCAATATTTTATTTAGGAAAAGAAGCCAAAAGAACATGTTAACCTTAGGAGTAAGACCTTTAATCCACACCTTAGACCACTAGCAAACAGGAGGATCAACACATCAATCCACAGAGGCAACCAAAAACTTACCATTAGATGAGAATTTCCATATTATCTCATCTTCATATCTATTATCTAACCCGAAGGAGTTTAAGGACAACTGCAACTAAGTAAGAGACGGGTTAACATCAAAGAGGTTCACCCATTTACTTTCCATCCAATAATCAACCACCATCAATCTAAAAGAAGCCACACAAGTATCTATAAAAGCCCCCAATAGAGGATCATAAGCCAATGGGCATTTCCCAATCCAACAGTCATCCCAAAAATGAATACTCCTCCCATTCCCCACCTTCCAAAAAGTTCCACGATTATCCACATCCTTGGCTTTGATAATATTATTCCATAGATGAGATGCAATAGGAATATGAGGGAAATACAAAGAAATACATTAAAGAGGTATTTATTATGTCATAATGTATTCCATTCTCTTCTATAATCATAGGTACACTAAACTTTTTTAGCCAAAAGAGAAAGATTAAAAGTCTTGATACTTTGAATCCCCAGACCCCCATACTTCTGAGGTTTGCAGACACTCTCCCAAACAACCAGAGGAATTCTCTTTCTTTCCTCCACCCTAGACCAAAGGAATCTTTTCTGATTTTTTTCAATAGTCTCTGCATATTTTGAAGGAATCTTGAAAAAATTGAGAGCATATACTGGGAGGTTCTGAAGAGTGGCTTTGAGCAGCTGAATCTTACCAGCCTGACTAAGGAGGGTCCCCTTCCAGCCAACCAACTTCCTATTGAACTGGTCAATCAAAGAGAGCCAAAAAGTATCAGACGGTTTAGGTCCCAAAGGAAGACCAAGGTAAGCGGAAGGAAGTGAACCAATCCTGCATTCAAGAATGTTAGCAATCCTCTTTTGCATAGACTCAGGAGTGTTAATAAAATAGATAAGACTCTTAGCTCTATTGACCATATGTCATGTTAGCACATATTTTTACAAAGTATTTTATGCTCTAAGGAGACCTTTTTCTTTTGTCATATGAGCATTTATTGTTGGTTTGCATGTGTAGGAACCTTATTAGCATGGGTAAAAGTTCTCTAAGGATCAATTGTTTCAGAAGTGTCAAGATATCACTTGGGCAACACTAAGGGCATGCACTAAGTATAGATTGCACAAGGAATCCATTATGGAAGCATTTGTCAGCAGAGAAATCATTATGGTATGATCTAGGATTGTCCTCTAGTATGTACCAGACCATGTGGAAAAAGTTGGGATCACCAACATTCAGGATGGATGGCTCATTTGAGCTGGATTGCAAAATTTCAATTATCGGCATAAGTAATCCCGATGAAGCAGCATTGGCAAGCAAAAGAAGGGTTATCGACATGACTTATACCGATGAAATAGAAGGCGGATGCATTAGAGCGCTTAAAAGAGACTCAACACGGTGCACGCTTTTGAAAAGGTCATACCATCAAGATAGTTTGTTCTGATGAAGCAGAAGGCGATGGTTTTCTATCGACATGTATTGGCTTATTGGAAAAACGTAGAAATTGTTATACCGATAGCCTATGAAGCCATTGGTGTGACTTGTGATGATAAGGAAATGCGGATCATGGACTTATAGTATCGGGAGATCGGAAGTAATGAGAAAAGTCTATCCCGATACCCGATGACTAAAGGGAACCAAAGGCGAGCCCATCGAAGAAAAAGACCATATCGGGATAAGGCAAAAATAGTTAGACCGATCCCTGATGTCATGGAGAATTGGAAGGCGGAACCATCGGCATTACAAATACCGATAAAACAGACTTGGAAGCATAAAGCATAAAAGTTCATCAGAGACTCATTGGGACTTCGGGAGGAATAGAAAAAGGCTATTCCGACCCCCGATGAAGATAGAAGCGCTTGCAGGGATATCGGTGTAAACTATACCGATAAAGTAAACATTAAGTGAGGACTCATCGAAACATCGGAAGAAGAAATTTTATGCTATGGCAAGTCTCGATAGGACTGTTAAGGCAGATGGTGAATTGCTAGGAGTTCTTCGGGGTAAGTTATACCGATAGCGCGGGGGACTTAGTTAGAATGCGGATTGGTATATTGAGATCATCGGGGCATCAGAGGGACATGAAATAAACTATGCTGACACCCGATGAGTTAAGTAAAAGAAAACCAAAGGCGAATGCATCGGGGAGAATTATGCCGATGGAGCGTTAAAACAAAAAGAAAAGCCGAGACTGAAGGGATGCCCATCGAGATAAAGTGAACCATCGGGATAGGAGAAAAATTGTTATCCCGAGACCTGAGAAGTTGGTCAGGATATCTTGTATCGATCAGAAGGTGAAAAGCGGTAAAGTCGTAACAAATGGCACCAAATAATTGAATCATCGGGAAAAGTCTCGCCGATTAGCCGTTGGAGGTCTTGATGTGAAAAACTGACATAATGGCTTCAATTAAATGCATCTATTGAGTAGGTCCGTCGCCACACAAAGAAAATCCATCAAGATTGTGGTAATTGAGTACAAGATTGGACTTCCTGGAATATATAACCAGTGTTGCATAACAACATTTCGCACAGAGCTATTGCAATAAGATATCGGGTGTTTATTGAGAGAATATTCTAAGCTACTAAGCATAGAGTAAAGAAATTTATAGAGATGGAGGGGTCAAGCTCAAAAGGGAAGTGAAAGGTTGTTGAAGTATCCAGTACCACGATGAAAAAATCAAAGGGTGAAGTCGGTGAAGCTCGAAGAAAATTAAACCAAGATATGATAGATCAGATGGGCTCTCCAGGAGCTAGGTCACGCAGAGCTAAGGTGAATTTGCCTATTCGCGACCAGTTGGAGGAGAAATACAGAGAGATTGGAGATGTACTCACAACAGTGCGTGGGAATGAGTTGTTTCTTTTTCATTACCTCCACAGGGATGAGCCTATGCCAATTTCAAACCCATGGAACACCGATTTAGGTAAACTTGTGGTACCTAATGTCTTTGTAAATATTGACTTATTGAAGCTCTTGGTAAGACATTATGATGCAAACAAATGATGCATTTCGTTTCCCGATGGGATTGCTTTTGTTCACTTTGTAGTAGCCACAATTCAGGAAGTTTTTGCAATGGATCTAGAGGCAAATGTGCCTTTATCATTTGTGGATTTGGAAGAGGAATATAGAAAGATGGATACTACATATCAGGGTTGGAACCTTGCTATCCACAAAGAGGAAAAGGGGAGGCTAATAGAGGAAGATGGTCCTCCTTATGATATGACTATTTTCAAGAAGTATCTACAGTATACATATATGGCTTGTGGCTAGGTTGGAGGAGTTGAAGCTCTTGATGTGGCAAACATAGGACCATTGGTTTTAGCAACAGATATCTAGAGACATGAGCCTAGAGCTTTTGATTTTGCTTCGTACTTGGTGGACAAACTGCATGAAGGCTTCATGAACTTGAAAGATAATCCAAACAAGCATTTCAAGCATTATTCGTTGTTAATGCATATTATTTTATTTTATGGGAGATTGAGGGCATTATGGTCAGAGGGTTTGAATGTAAATACAATAGGGAAGAATGGACATGATCAACCAGTGCAGTTGTGGGTTTCTTTTTGGGATTACAGATATGTGAATTCTCATTACCTCAAATTTGAGGAATTCTTTGTTAAACCAATTTTCTTGCTCTTTGGTGAGCCTCTGCAGGGATCATTTTCTGAGGATGTCAAGAAGTTTCTTAGGCCTCACGAGCACAAGAATCCAAAGGTTAATCACAATTGGGGTGATTGGTACTCATGCCAAAACTTCACTTTTGTTTGATGTTACTGATTTGAGGGGTGTCCCTATGTGTTACCAAAGCCTGCACCAGACAGGATTGCTTTTCTGGAAATTGTAAGGCAATTAAGTGTCTCTAATGCTAAGCATTTTGGAGGTGCACACAAGCAAGCCTTCCTCCCTGGTACACTTCATTTCCAGGATTTTAAAGTTGTATCTACCAAAGCATATGAAGTTATTGATAGGAAGCTAGTAGATGAATACAACCTGTTCCAGCACATATCTAGATCGCATTATGATCCTGAGGGTTACATCCATGAAAGTAGGAAGAGGCAAGAGTTGGGAGATTATTTTCACCAGGAGGATGAATTTGAAGACATATATAGAAATAAGGAGGTGGAAGAGCTGGCGGATGTTATGGAGACCTTGGAGAAAAAAATAGAGGAGAGAAGGCAGAGATTAGAAAACATGGAGGAAGAACCAGCCCAAAGTCATTCAGGGGTGAACGAAGTAGTTTCCAAGCTCTGAGAACCTGAGAAAGAAAATGATCCAGAGGCACAGGATAAGCTCATCATTGCACTGAATGCAGAAACAAATGAAATAATGTTAGAGCATATTTCTTTTGTAATAGATGATCAATTTATAAAGTCTAAGGAGTTCAAATCATTCCTGTACCATTTCAAGGGTAAGAAATTAAGGGAAGCAGTGCCAAATATTACCCCTGAGAATGAGGCAGAAATGAAGAAGAGGTTGAAGGAAAATATCGACATGAAAGTTGAGACTATGGCCCCAAAAAAGGGGAGGAAACTACTAGTAGAGGCTGGAATAATTGTGTTTCCAGGTTGGGACCTGAGTGCCTCATTTATCTTTGATTCTTTGCTGCACTCGGACAATAAGGATATGAAATTGAATATCCAAGGAGTAAAAGATATTTTTATTGGATCAAGGTACAATCCAAATGAGGAAGAAATGTTGTTGTGGGCCTTATACCCTCCCCTTAAAAGGCCAAAAATAATAGATGTGGATAAATCCTTTGGTCACATGATGACCCTGAAAGTTGAAGAGGTAGACCCTATGGTCACGACCGACATAGGTATTAATATTTCAAAATTCAACAAGGCCCAGATGAAACATGAGATAGCAGAGAAGAATAAATATAAGGCCTTATATGAAGAAACCTTTGAAAGGAGTGGGCATCTGATCCCTTAATTTATTGATTCAGGAGGTCAATGGAAGAATAAATTTGAAAAATTAGCTTATGAGCATACTAAGTTGAAGAGGGAGATGAAGAGCATCAGGGTTGACACTGCTTGTGTTTTGCTGAGTAAGAGATATGACAATATGGAGAAGGCGTTGGATGAGTTCTGGGGTGTATATTAGATGAACATGGACAATATGGTTTCACACACCAGAATTTGAGATAGACTCAACCTGCTGTTACAAGATGCATCGACTAGAGAAAAGGTAAAAAAGAAGGTTTAGGGTCTGCTTGTCACACATGAGGAAGCTACAAAGGAATTGAACTCTGAATTTGATGAATGCCAACAAATTGTTTAGCATGGGGTTCCCCGTTTGGTAGATGATGCAAGAGTAATTAAAGATAAGACCATATGGCTTTCTGAGTGTAGGTCTTTACTTAGTGCAGCCCAAGCCATTGCCAAAATATATATCCTTGATATGAATGACACTGTCGACCAGTTCAAGAACTTTTACATGATTGAGAATGCAGCCAGGGATGCGATCTTCAATGCTACAACCTACAAGGATGTGGGCTATTTGCAACATATTCAGAAATGTGGATAGCAGCTGGATTGAAAGTCTTAGTTCTTTGTTTTAGTTTTTGTAATGTAATTGATAATTTAGTTAGGCTGTTTAGTTACTGTCCAATTAGTTGTTAGGATAATGGAAGGGTGTGTCCTTCCATTCACATCTCTTAGCATATATATTTATATTGAGTCATTTTGTATGAAAAGGCATCTAGGACTCATAAAACACATATTGCCTGGCAGGACTACAAGTTATATGTATTAGGGAAGTCTATAGAACAAAGAGGTATCTTTTTATGCAAAATAGATTGTAATGGATTATTTTCAGGTGCAGCTTGTATATGCAATCATCTCTTAAGGATTAATATATGAAGGTTCATTGTTTCTTTTCCTAAGTATTGTGCATACTTATGTGTTGATGAGTTATTCTGTCCTCTTGATAAATATGTTATATGATTTACTATGATGTGTCATCACATGTTGTTACATTAAGTGTGCGATTGGGTTCTTCATTGTTGTGTAACACATACTGAAACCTTCATAGTTGATAATTAATATTGTCTCAAGACTTGATAGGATTTTCTGTCCACAAAGTGTCATAAATACCCCTGGATAGAGGCATTGATCTTCTATTTATCTTTTAAGGTTTTGGTTGGTCATGCATTCAAGGTCCCTGATAGAGAAACATTCTTCCTGAATTCTATATGAACTGATCTTTACATATTTATTTTAAGTCCTGAAAGCATTCTTATTCTTAATATAATATTATAATCATTTTCATTTCTTTTCAAAGACATTTTACTTAAAGCACTTAATAAAGAATAAATTGCAGAACAACAGATTGCCATTTTTTGTAATTCGCTAAAAAGCGTAAATCCACTTTAAACAATCTCTTTTGTGATTGAGAGGAAGAGGTATACCCACCTAGGTTCAGTGGAGCCTTAAGTGCAGAGGGATTTGGTCTTCGACCATCCCTGTTTGTTGGCCAAGGCTTGTTGGATTAGTTGAGGATTTGGCAAACCCTTAAGTTTTCCAATCTGTGGTTTTGGGAACCAATAGATTGGTGACTCTACTAGGGAGTTATAATAAAAGTTTTTAGAATCTTTGGTAATTTGTTTCAGACTCTACTAGAGGAAGGAGCTCATAAGATTTATAAAATTATTATTCCTCTTAGGAGGTGGCGACTCTACTCTTAATATATGAGTAATAATTGGTATGTTGAGAAAGTAAGGGAAACTCCTAGAAATTTGTCATTAAGATTTATGCAGGGGAGGAGGTCTCTGCACAAAGGACAGGAAGATCTTGTTCAGTTGAGCCCCAAGAAAAGGAACAAAGGGAAAAAATCAAACAGGGCATTTGAAGGATATAAGAGATTTCCTAGTAGGGAGGAAGATTCTTCATCTGCTGGCAAATCTGAGAATAGAGAAGAGAATCCTTTTTATAAAATAAATCCAAAGGATAATAGACATAGCCATGATGAGATCATGAATGCTAAGGAACATGAAGAAAAACAGTGGGATGATCTTATTCTTAAGATGGCTGATATGAGTGTTGATGATGCCAAGATGGCGAGGGCACTTAAAAGGCAACTAGATTGGGTGTTACAGAAGTTGGGAATAGAGAGAAATAATATTTCAAGCCCCAAGACAAACAAAATAGGAGAAGAGAGAGGTGAAACAAGTAGACAAGTAGTTCCAAAATACAGTCCCCCTCATATGAGGAGAATGGACTAGCCTTTTGTAACCTATGACAACCTATTGGTGAGTGAGAATAGAAGATGGAGGGATATGCATAGGGATGAAAGTGAAGAGAGGCCAGAGGATGGAAGAAGGAATGAAGATGGGGAAAATTATGGGAACTGGATTAACACAAATAGGGGAAACCATATAGGAAATAATAGGTGTGGCAACAATCTAAATAATGGACAAAATAGAGCTAACAATGGCAATCATGGAAGTGGCAATGCTGGAGGTACGAACAATGGTAACAATAATGGCAATAATAGTGGTGGTGGGAACAATGGTGATAATGGAAATTATGGCATCAATGGTGGATTCAATAGAGGAATTATGAACAATCAAAGCAACCATCATGGTGGCTGGCAACCCTTATTCATTGAAAGATACAAACAATTGGATTTCACTAGCATTGTTGGTTACCCAAATCAGATTACTAATGATTTGAGATTAGCAATCCCAAAATTTTCAGAAAATGGAGTTGATTCAGCAAAGTAGCATGTTATTAATGTAAAAAATATCATCGAAGAATTTGAGATTCCTCATGAAGTTGTTGGTCCAGTCTTTGACAGAGGATGCAGGGGAATGGTATAGAAGCCTTCCTGATGGATGTATTTGCAGTTGGCAAGAATTTGTAAGGCTATTCTTGGAAGAATTTGGAGATCACAATGATCCTTCATTTGCATCCCATGAATTAACAAGCATAAGGAAGAATCAAAATGAATCAGTTGCTGAATTCAATAAAAGATTTAATAAAGTATTAAATAGAATACCCAAAGATGTTAGACCAGTTGATTCATTTTTTATTAACTCATTATGAGATTTTGTCTCATAGACCTAACACTTTACAACAAGCATTCAAAACACCTGCTACTATTGAAAATAATAGGAAGGTGGTTGGGAAGGTTGCTAAGAGAGATGATCCAAAGTTGTACAACTCCAGGGTTCCCAGGAAAGATGATCTTACTCAAATCATGGACATGCTCAAGGACTTAAAGGGTAAGCAAAATCAAAATGAAAAGCCACCATATAGGAACAATAAGTAAATAAGCTACAATAGGCCGAGGTTACATGACATACCATATAACACAAATTGGAAAGATGAAAAACCAGTAAAACCAAATACCAACAAAGAGACTCCTGACCCACTAAAGAAAGCCACAAACTTTGTAGATGAGTATCCATGGTGTGATATATGTAATCTGCCTCATACTGCAGAACAATGCATGATTGCCCAGGGCTTGCTAGAAGAGGAAGATAAAAATGAGGACTATGAACCAACTGTGAATGCCCTCTCAACTGATCCATATTGGGGAAGGAATGCGGATTTATCTGAAGAAGAAGAATATTTTGATGTGCATCAAAGAAGAGAAAATTTGCAATATGGTATACAACAAGTTTTTTCTGATGATGATGAAGATATCCCTGCCTTGATAAAATTGTTTCAGGAGGAAGTAGTGCCTTCTTTGAGAAACTTGACTGAAGAGGAGAAGAAAGCATTTACTATTGCAGCTGTGGAACAAGTAAAAAGTAATTACCAACTGAGGAATAGGAATGTAACTAATGAGCAGGGCAAGCCAGCAAGCATCTTCGCCAAGGTCACAAAATCGGGTGGAACTAATAGTAACATGACCAAGGGCAAGGATGTAGGTTCCAAGAGAGGGGCAGAACCGGAAAAAACTAAATAAATTGAAATGTCAAAATTGGTCAAGCCAGTCGAGAGGAAACAGATCAGTAAACCTTCTTCAAACTGTGGAACTTTCATGTCTCAAGCATTGTCTCAGGTAAAAGTTTCGATGCCTTTGCTAGAAGTAATGAAATTTCCAGAATATAAGGATGAGACCCTGAAGATTATATCAAATGTTGGTGATACAAGCAAGGATGTTTCTAGATTGAAAGAGGATCCTCCAGTAATCTACTTAGGCACGTCTATCACAAAAAGCCTCACACAGGTTGATCCATTCTATTTGACATTGTTAATTAACAATAAAATGGTCAGGAACTGTATGATAGATTCAGGGGCAGCAGTGAACATCGTGCCTGAAGATGTAATGAGAGAGCTCAAGATGCATGTTGACACACCTTATGGTAAGTGTTATGCCATGGACAACAGGTCTGTACCTGTAAGATGCAAGCACAACACTTCAATTAAGTCATTATATGCATGGTTAGTAATCAATAATCAAAAAGTAAAAAACCATAACAAAGCGACTAATTGCCTTCTAAAAGATGCGAGTATAAGATTGCTCTTAGATTTTTTATAAGCAATACCAGTGACTAGACTACACCAAGATGAAGGATTTAATCTATATGATATTTAACTATATGGATGCAACATGGATGAATAATTCAAGCAAATAATCAATTCAAGCAATAATGGATGCAAGCAATAATGAGTGAGTAATTCAAGCAAATAATCTAAAAAATCACAATAATCTTCAATGACTCCAGAGCGAAATTAGCATGATAATAATCTCCAAGCGTGTTCTCAAAAATCTCAGGGGTAAATTGGAATGAGAGCTGAAGACTGAATTTATAGAGAATCACCAGAGAAAAAGCTCAATTTAGGATTAATTCAAAATAATTGAGAAATCAGGTTTAGTTAACCTTGAGATAGATTCCAATTATAGTTTAATTGAAATGCATTCAAATTAGAAGTCCAAGTTGCATTGGAAATAATAATAAATTAATCCCATGCATTTGTGATAAAAATAGATAATTCTTTGATTTATTCAAGAAAAGAGTCTTTTCAATGCAACTGAACTTCCTTTTCTGAAAAGCTTTGAGTTCCAATTTTAGAGAATAATTCAATAATTCAATTAAATTGCTTTTCTGATTTCAAGTTCTAAATTTAGAAAAAGAAATAATATCTCAAGTTTGATTTCTCTTTCAATTCAATTCTTTTTGTTTAATTTCAATTCAACTCTTGTTTTGTAATTAATTCCTCTTTTGTAATAAATTAATTCTTTTTGCATGATTAAATGGCAATTTATTAATTAATTAAATATGCAAGGATGTTTAATAAATTAAAATGGGATAATTGATCAAAATGATATTCTTGGAATGATTCAATTAATTAAATGAATATTTAATTAATATTGAGTAATTGATTTGCCATGTGATATTTGATGATTAAAGAATTAATAATGTGCTCAAGATTGGTTTAATTGCCTTTGGTTAGGACCTTGATGATGTTGTCGAGATTAGGGGCCCATGGTTTAGATGACCATTTTTAGGGTATTACATTTGCCCCTCTTTGAATTAATGTGCGAGCAGTGCATTGGTTCAAAGAATGTGTGATGTCTAGGAGATGCCAGTTCTAAACTTGAATGATCACGAACTAGATGAAGAGAAAGGTGTTTAACTTGATTCGAAGCGACAAAGCTGAATGAAGTCTGATTAAAGCGATACCGATCCTAAACTTGTTTGAACTGAGGAACGATAGAAAACAAAAGATACCGAACTTGAACTTGATTGATCAAGAAGCGATTCTTACTGATCAGAACTTGATTGAACTTAGATGCAGTGTGATGATAAAAATCGATCTTGAACTTGATTGATCAAGATACGATGAAGATAAACTGTTCAGTTTGATCAAGAAACAAACACCTGCTTAGATTGAGTGTGATCAAAGATACTCTTTAAACTTTTGATCGAGTTTAAATGAATAATCAACTTGATTTGAAGCGATGAAACTGATTAACATTAAGAGATTGATTCAGATGAAGAACAAATATCAACTTGATTTGAAGTGATGAAACTAATATGCCCCTAGTGATTGATTCGATTCAGATGATCGAGTGATCTCAACTTGATGTGAAGCGATGAAGCTAAGATGCCCCTTAGCAATAAGAATTGATTTTCTTTAGTTGAAAATATTTTGCTTGACTTTTGATGAAGATTTGAAAAAAATGTTCTCGACATGTGAGATGTGAGGTCATGAGTATGCCCCTCAGGAGCGAAATTGAAAGATAGCGAGGGATTGATGATTATAGGCAATTGTGTGGCGAGAATAAGTTATTTGAGCACAAATTGATTCTGAGGAATATTTGAAAAATTTGGCTTTGATTAATGAAATTGAGCGTAAAGTTGATCGTAATGTTAATGTGCAGAATTGAAATTGATATTCAACGTTGAAATTGGACGCAATTGGAAGAAAGAATGAGCATTTTGATGAAAAGAGCGCCAAGTGGTTGAAATTGTGAAATTGACTAGCAAAATGATCTCAAATTTTGATTTCGATCCTGAAAATGGAATCAGAACGGTCAAATTAGCTAAGGGTACAATTTTCATGTCCATCGGAGCAAGTTGAAAAATTAGGTTTTATAGCTATATATGGGATGAAAGTCTCATTTTCAAATCATTTTAACCCTCCAAGTTTGAAAATTCAAAAAGCCTTTTGTGAAGAAAATGGTGGTCCCTACTCGTCAGCATTGATTCGAGCGTCAGAGACATCATAATCGACCCCGAAACTATGAGCCAGCGGTAAGTGATCGATCTTAAGCCTCTTTATGTTTTCAATTTTGAATTTTTTTGTTTATTTTTCAAGTTTTTCGCATGTGTGGGGTCGGGTTTCACGTTTTATCGTGCGAGACAGGATCCTGTCTCGTACGAGTAACTGGTAAATTTTCTTTTGTCGTTTAGGGTCAGTAGAATTGTCGTTTGGGACGCACCCTTGTATCGTACGACATGTCTGTAAAAAGACCATTTTGTCATGCAGAGTCCAATAATTTGTCGTTTGGGGTTATTTTATCGTACGATAGCTATTCTTGACTCGTACGAGATTTTGCTTCTATATGTTTTTTCGTTCGAGAGACAGTGAGCATTTTTTAAGGTCTAAACGTAAAATTTTGATTTTGCATTTGACTTAGTTGGATTTGTGTGATGTTTTACTTCTCTTGTAGGCTCATTTGGAATGTTTTTTGATGCTTCGTTGTTGGGTTTTTGCAGGTTGAGCAGGCTCATATTGACTTGTGTGACTTGACTCATATTGACTTGTTCGACATTTATCTGAGGTTGAGTAGGCTCATATTGACTTGTGCGGCTTGACTCATCTATTGAGATTACCTGATATCCGTGTGAACCACGGAATGCTCACGACATTGGTAGAACGTTTCCATTCAAAGCATAACACGTTTCATTTGCCAGTGGGGGAGTTGACTATCACTCCCGAGGATGTATATAGGATCCTCTGTATCCCTTTTGCTGGGGATATGATGGATTATGATTCAGGGCACCTTCCAGGATTACAGGCAGTGAGGCATGTCTTCAGTGATCCTGACATTTTGACTCATTTCATTAGTTGGGATATATTGATGAGCAGGTATGAGGAGTTTCCTCTGGCATGTGTTCTAGCAGGGTTCATAGGCTTTCTTTCTGATGCCAGATAGAGGGCAGCAGGGTTTCTAGTTCGGGTGGGGTCGGATGCTAGAGAGATTGATAGACCCCTTAGAGACTTGGCTGGGGTTCATGTTTATTGGCCCACATGTATCGAGAGATGCATGAGATCGTGTATAGAGATGGGCGGAGCATGGCCGTTGGTGTATATATTTTGCAGGTGTGGGCTTGGGAGCACTTTCCCATTTGTCGGCTCATAGTAGATGACAGTAGAGAGCCTGGGCAGCCGATTATACACAGGTATGTCAGATACATTATGCAGCCCCATCTGGGCAAGACAGATTTTTGGAGATGACAGCTAGATGACCTGATAGCTATTGTATGGAGACCGTACAAAGGCTTAGAGCTGTGGGATGATTGGCGGATGGTTTGTAGGGACCTTTTTATTACGTGTCCTCTTATTGGGAGATCGGAGACCATTGTGGAGCGGTTCTTTGTATCACAGGTGATGAGGTAGTATGGCCGGCCTCAGGGGATCTTGTAGGAGTTTATAGCGTATGCACGTTACACAGATGAGGAGAGATAGGGATGCTCTCCACGGTTGTCCTATGCTTTGGTGATGCAGGAGCTGACTGGTTTACATCGCCTAATGTGGGATTATATGGATGATGTGGCGGATGTGGGGGTATTGCCCCAATATAGAGATTGGTTTCAGCCGCATCCATTCCCTCGATTCATAGATCTAGCAGAGTAGGCTCCTCATATTGAGGATGTTGAGGATGATGCCCCCACACTGACATAGGGACAGGGATAGGGCCATAGGCAGGGACATGCACAGAGAGCTGAGGCTCCATGGCAGAGTGGTGGTGATCCTAGTGCGAGCAGCAACAGGGTGCCAACTGATGTTGGACAACAGAGGGGTAAGGGCGGATCCTTAGGGCATGTAGGAGTGAGATTGGGTGGGATTGAGGAGGAGCGAACAACTTCGAGACAGGTCTGGCAGCGAAGGGATGAGAAGGGTGGTACTGGAGGTGGAGATGGGGGTGGGGAGCCTGTGAGAGAGTAGGGGACCGATGTAGGGTGGTCGATGAGAGCACGTCTTGCAGAGCTGCAGTCATAGTTGACAGTGGCTCAAACTCAGTTGGTGAAGTGAGAGCGACAGCTTGCCGAGGTGAGGGCCGAGCGTGATCGCCAGATTGCATCATTGAGGGCAGAGTCTAGAGAAGAGATAGAGTCTTTACGACAGGAGGTCCTTCTCCATAGTAGTAGGGCAACCTAATATGTGGCAGCATATAGTGTCGTAGTTCCTATTGCGCAACAGGTGATACCCTACTCATAGTATATGGCACGATCAAAGGGAGCTCGGGCACCTCGTCAGGATCCCAGGCATCAGGCTTCTCCTCCTCCACCAGGCGATGAGGGAGAGGGTGCTAGCTAGATTATTTCTTTTTGTAGCTCGGATATTTTTTGTAGACACACCCATTTTTTTGTAGCCTATATGATTCTTGCTCTGATGGGAGTTTATATATGTCATTCGACATCATTTTGTACTCTTATATTTGACATGATATATATACGAGATCCGATTTGACTTCATCGTACTTGTGTTGATTCATTTATGAGATGTCTTTTATATGCTTTATTCTATATGTATGCATTTCTTTTCAATATGAATGTATGTAATGCAAATGATTATGGATGTCTATTTTTGGTTCTTTTCATATGCAAATGAATGAATGTGTAATGAGTAATGGAATGCAATGTTTTCATTTTTCTATGCAATAAGATGAATGCAAATGAGTGAATAATGAAATGTATGAAGCTATATTAAATGTTATGTATGCAGCTAAAACATCTCAAAACACAAGTACTCGATCGAAGAAATGATGATAAACAGACCACTTAGCGTAAGAAATGACGATGCTTTCAACTCTCATTCAGAAGATAACGAGATTATTATCATATCGAAATCACTCTAAATTCACAAAAATGCAGAATGATATGCAAAATGATGTGCGAAATGATATGCAAAATGATATGCAAAATGATATGCAAAATGCATCCTAAACCTAGTCACTGGATTTAAAATACTTAAGATTCATCATTGAGCATAACGAACACAACAGGCAGGTTAGAGTTCCTTTCTTTCTCAAATGTGCAATATTTATTATCTTGTTCGCAATAACCCTTTTTTCGTTCATATCCTTGGACAAATTTCGTAGGGACCCGAATTGCATCATAAAGAAATTCCCTCAAAACAGACAAAGAAATGATATGGACCTCCTTGTAGCATACAAATAAGCAGAGTCGAGGTATGTGAGGTGATTTCACCTTGTTGTGAAGGCTCTTATCATAGACACCCAACTAATTTATATGTTTCCAGATCATTGGGATCAATCCTACAAGCAGAAAACAAAGAAAATATTATGCCCCCAATCCTTGCTCCTCTTAGTCACAATAGACTTCCCCGAGACACTCAGAGGGATAATAATTGAAAACCAATATAAAATACAACACACAAAGAAAATTGTTCACTCATAACTCAAACTGTTTAGTGATTGTTTTCCGTTATGTTGTTTTGCTTGTTTACTCAGTGATAAAAACTCTTTGGTAGTTAGGAGACAGGTGACTAACTCAGAGTGGACGACCACATTTCACTGACGGAAAGATGACTTGGTTGACACTGCTTAGGATATGTAAATTGCTCTATCGAGTAACCTAAGACTAGGATGCTGATCAGTTTCAAGTCATGAGGGTTCCAACGAACCAGGATGTCATGAAAGTGACTGAAAAATATGTACAAGCGAAAGAAAAAGATGCATGAAAGTGGGAAATGCCAACGTTGCGTTGATAGATGGAGCACTTGAGCACAAGAGGCGCCTGTTTGCCAGGTTTTCACCTACTTGGCAGAGTTTCATTTTTTTTTTTTACCAAGGTGCCTATTTACAAGGTTTTTACCAGGGCAATTTCTCTCTTTATATTTTTTTTTCTTTTTCTCTTTTTTTTTTGATGATTTTTTTTTTTTGTATTTTTGTATTTTTCCATTTTTTTCAGGACTTTTTCCAGCTGTACAAGTTGGTGGCATAGAGAATGCTAAGCGAATAATTTCTTCAGGTGGATGGTGTTAATTGGTTCACAGAGCTATTCTCCTTCCGAGTTTGAGAGTTGATAGGCACCAGAGCCGAATACTGCAGTAACAATGTAGGGACCCAGCCAGTTGGGTTCAAACTTCCCTTTATTGTCGCGAAACTGATGATTTTTTGGATTTTCTCTCAGAACTAGGTCACCAACCTAAAATCCTCTTTGTCTAACTTTCTTGTTATATCCTCTGTACATTCTCTTTTGATACACTTTGAGATGATCAAACGCCACTTGCCGACGCTCATCCAGCAATTCGAGTTCTTGCAATCTAGATATTTTATGATCTTCATCAGTAACAAGACCTTGCAAAGAAACTCTTAGAGATGGTATTTCTACTTCAATAGGTAGTACTGCTTCAGACCCATACACCAAAGAGAAAGGTGTAGCCCCAGTAGGTGTTCTAATACTTGTTATGTAAGCCCATAGTGTAGGATTGAGCTGCAAATGCCAATCCTTCTCGGATTTGTTCACTGTTCTATGCAAGATAGTCAGTAGGTTTTTTTTAGATGCCTCAGCTTGTCCATTACCTTGAGGGTAGTATACCGATGACCAGTGTTGCTTTATTTTGAATTTCTCACAAAGCTCGTCCAGATCTTTATTCTTAAACTTTCCTCCATTATTAGTCACGATGGACGAAGGTATCCCATACCTACAGATGATATAGTTCAGGATGAACAAGGTGACCTATTTACTGGTTGCTTTAATGAGCGGAACTACTTCTACCCACTTGGTGAAATACTCAGTGGCAGTTATGATGAATTTATGTCTGTTGGATGAAGCAGGATATATTTGACCAATGAGATCAAAGGCCCATTGTTGAAAAGGCCAGTGTGTTATGAATGGTATGAGGTCCCTTGCCGGGGCATGTATGAGATTTCCATGAAGCTGACATTTCTCACAAGTCTTAGAAAATTGGATGGCATCTTTTTCCATGTCTGGCCAGTAGTAGCCAGCCCGTAGTAGTTTCCGAGCTAAAGTAAGGCCATTCGAATGAGATCCACAAATACCTTCATGAACTTCCGATAACTCACGTTTAGATTCTTTAGTATCTAGACATCTAAACAATGTACCGTCCAAACCTTGACTAAATAAATTGTTAGCTATTATAACATACCATGAAGCGTTTCGAGTTAGGTTTCTTTTCTCATTTCAGGTAAGATTTCCCAGGATAATTTGGTCACATAGATAGGAATAGATGTGGTTGTATCGGGATGAGTCATGTCCAATAATAGAACAGACTATTTGGGTCTCAGGAGAATCATAAGCGGGGTAATATAACTCTTCCACTAGGAAATTAAAGCAAAAATTGGACTCCTGTAACTCAGGTATAGATGCCAAGGTAGCCATAGCATCTGCTGCTCTATTTGCAGATCTAGGAATCTGTTGGAATGATACAAAAGCAAAATACTTCTTAAGATCATCAACCATTCTCTTGTAAGGCATCATTTTCTCATCTTGATTTTGATATGTATCGTTGATTTGATTAACCACCAACTGAGAATCTCCATAGATATAAAATTCTGCAACCTTCCATTCAATAGCTAGTTTTACCCCATTCACCAAAGCTTCATATTCTGCAATGTTGTTTGTGCAAGGGAATAGAATCTTATAAGACTTTGGGATTGAATACTTCTGAGGAGTAATGAATAATATGCCAGCACCTGAACCATTTTAGGTAAAGGTCCCATCAAAGAACATTTTCCAAGGTTGTTGAGTAAGGTGCATTATTGCTTCATCTGGGAACTTTATATGAAGCGGTTGAGTATCCTCAAGTGGAGCTTCAACAAGTTGATCAACAATCACCCATCCTTTTGTAACTTTGTGCTCCACATATTCAATGTCAAACTCTGTAAGTATCATTACCCATTTTTGCCAATCTTCATGTAAGTGTTGCTTTATTGAGAAGATACTTGAGTGGATCGATTTTGGCCACTAGCTTGACTGAATGTGCTAGCATGTAGTGTCTCAGTTTTTGTGATGCAAAGACTAATGCCAAGCATGTTTTTTCTATTATAGTGTAGTTCATTTCATAAGACACCAATGTCCTATTGATGTAATAAATAGCTCATTCCTTTTTGATGTCATCCTGTTGCGCCAGAAGTGCCCCAGTGATGAATCAGTTGCTGATATATATAAGATTAGTGGTTTACCCTGAATCGGTGGCATCAATATCGATGGATTTGACAAGTAATCTTTTATTTGTTGAAAATGTTGTTCACACTATTGATCCCAGTTGTATATTATTCCTTTTCTCAATACCTTTGTGAAAGGTTGAGCTTTGTCTGCTAGCTGAGAAATGAATCGTCTGATGGATTGGAGACGTCCCTGTAGACTTCTCATTTGACTGATGTTCTTCGGAGGCGGCATTTCCATTATAGCTTGGACCTTCTCAGGATCAACCTCAATTCCCTTCTTTGAAATGATGTAGCCAAGTAGCTTACCAGATGTCACTTCGAATGCACACTTCTTTGGATTTAATCGGAGTTGGAACTTTTCCATTATGTGGAGTATAGGACCTAACTCTTGAATATGTGTTGATCTTTTCATAGTCTTCACTAAGGTGTCATCAACATAATGTTCCATATTCTTATGCATCATGTAATGAAAAATAGTTGTAACTGCTCTTTAATAGGTTGCTCCTGCATTCTTTAGCCCAAATGGCATGACGTTCCAGCAAAAGGTTCCCCATGCACAGGTGAAAGCTGTCTTTTCTTGATCTCTAGGAGCTATTTTGATTTGATTGTATTCGGAAAATCCATCCATTAGTGAGTACATTTTGTATCTGGCAGTCATGTCGACTATCATATCAATATTTGGTAATGGAAAGTCACCCTTTGGACATGCTTTGTTAAGATATCTGAAGTCAGTACAAACTCTGATAGACTTGTCTTTCTTTGACACAGGTACTATGTTTGAAATCCATTTGGCATAATCTATACCTCTAATGAATCCATCTTTGAGCAGTTTTTCTAGTTCAGCCTTGACTAATAATGTTACATGCGGGTGCATCTTACGAAGTTTTTGCTTAACTCATTTTACTCTTGGTGTAATTGAAAGATGGTACATAATGAGATCAGGATCCAAGCCTGGGATATCAGAGTACGTCCATGCAAACTTTATTTTCTTTTCTAAAAATAGTTGAGTGAACTCCTACAATTATTCTGCTGATAGTGATTGAGCTACATGAATGATGTGTGGTGTCTCTTGACTCCCAATGTTCATTGGTTGAGTTGGCTCGATCAATATGGAGGACCTTTCTTGGAAATGACTTGGTAGTATATCAAGTATCTCACCTTCAGGCACCTCAGAGAGGTTTTCACCTTTAGGTACGTCCTTTATTTTCTCTTTTTTAGATTCTTACACCGCCACAATGTGGTTTTCGCCATCAGATCTTTTATTTTTATTTTTCTTGTTTTTGTGACTAAGATACTTGATACCCGCTTCAGTCATATTTTCACTATGTTCACTGGTGGAAGAATCTATGGGTTCAACTGCATTGAGATAATAGGCTAATGTATAGTCATTGGCAAAAGTAGGTATACTCATGGGCTAGTTTTGTAATGTGCAATCAATCAACTCGGAATGTACTAAGGATAAATTTTGGATAGGTTCAAGAGCGTTCACAGTATTGTTATCACAGCTGCGGATCGAAAAGTCAAGTTCCAGGATGATACCTTGCGTAAGTGTCTCGAGGCCAGGAAGAGTCAGATCATGATTATTAAAGTTCATGTTAATATTAAATCGATCTAATCTGATAGACATACTTGTAACATCGTTCACTACGCTAGACTAGACGTCATATCATGGTTTAATAGTGATAAGATCAGTAGACAGATTTTCATTGTTTGTATCAGCTGATTCAAAATTTGAGGCTGAGTAGATATTGTCCTGAATAGGACTATCATCAGAGTCATTGGGTGAAGTTTTTGAGTCTTCTTCAAGTGATTTAGTAAGTGTATGTATGATATCAATACCAACATCTTTAATGCTGCAAGTTCCTTCATGTTGTGGTTCATTTGTCATTTGTATCTGACATACCTGTTGACATGATCTTGATGTTTATGTGATTTGTTGTCATCTACTCCATTCAGCTTCTTTTGGACTGATAACTGGTTCTTGTTCTGTAGCTTCCAACTCTTCTTGTGTAGTGCTATACCTGATTTGTTCTGTTTTAGGATAGGGGTACATAGATGAGAAGCTTTCTGGCATTCTTCCTTCTTTCAGTCCTTGTTCATAATTTCCTTGTCTCTTTTGTCTAATTTCCTATATTTATTTCTCTAGTTTTATGTGCATCAGCTCTTGAGCATCATTTATGACATCTCTAGACTCTTCTAGAGTTTCTGTAGTGGATGTGTCTAAGAGGTGCTCAAGACCCCATTCATACTTGTTTGAATCAGTCTCTGAATCATCTACTTGCTGCCTGCCAGTATATGTGACTGGAACTTTTAGTGGTGCAAACAATTCTCTGATTCTTACTACTTCATCTCTTATATCCTCAGGGACCTCAACTTCCTATATAATTTTAGCTGATACCATCAAAGCTTGAGCACTGACTGTTTCTTCTTTCTTGACTGCTGATTCCTCTTTCTCTTTTCTACACTCTGCTTTTGTTTGTTGAGTGTCTACTTCCTGTAATGTTAAAGGCGATATTCTTTTCTCACTTAGACTTAGAAACATGTTTTTGGTCTGATGTCTTTTTCGGATCATAACCCAGTCCAACCTTATCATTTGTGGATTTGGTTTGTAGCTGAATTGGTTTAGTAATACCTTCCTTTTGTTTGCCCAGAGGACCAGTATCTGAGTACCCCATGCATTGAATCATTTTGTAGCCAGGACCATATTGGTTTGAGGAAATCTCACAATGTCGTACCTCCTCATTTTGACTATCATCCTTAAAGAGCCAGTTAAGAACAACATCTTCTATTTCATCCGCCAAGGAGGTAGAAGATTGTACAAAGAGACCATCATATATGGTATTCAGAGCTAAATTTTGTGTTCTCATAGTCTCTTATGGCTTGCCCAACTATTTTGGTGATGGAGGGAGAAAAACTAATGAAAGTACTGGTTCTATCTTGTAGCCATCCATGCTGGTATTTGTAATCTTCAATCTCTTTTCTAAGTCTTTCATTAGTGCTTCTGGATCTGCATTTGGAGAGGCTACCCTATTATGAGGCACAAAAGTATCTGCACCTTTTGTCAATGCATTACATATGACATTTGTATCAACAGGAATACTGGCTTCAGCTCCGTTATAAGGAAATTTTAAGCATTGATGGTACTGCCTTCATTTCATGAATCCATGGCCTACCCAGTAATATATTATATGACAATGGAATATCAAGAACTTGGAAAATGACATCTCTCTCTACCGGTCCCACTCTGATTGGTAATGACACCAGACCTTTAGAAGTCCTTTCTTCTTCATCATAGGCTTTTATTGTTATTTTCTTGCCGGGATCAATGACATTTTCAGAGAATCCTAGTTGTGTAAGAAGATTGTAATTACAAATATTCAACCCCGTGCCTCCAACTATCAAAAAATGTTTGACTCTGTGTTTGTGGATCATGGCTTCAATATGCAATGGCTGGTTATGTGGATGATTTAGTGAGTTGTCATCTTCTTCTAAGAAGGTCAGATAGTGAGGTGAAGTCAGATAACCCACCATAGACTGAAACCGATCAATGTCTAAATCTTTTGGAATGTTGGTGGTGAGCAATGCTTTGGCTAGGATCTCTTTGTGAGCAGATGAGAGTTTTAGCAATTCAAAGATTGAGATTTGAGCATTTGTCCTTTTCAACTGTTCAACGATACTATATCCAGAAGATGATGATGAGGTTAACCTTTTAAATTTGTCCAAGGTTGATTCTTTTTGTTTGTTTGATTGGGCTGGTGAGTTCAATGTTGCTTGAGCTGGATTGGAAGAACTAGCTCCTTGGAGAGTGACTTTCTTCTAAGAATGAGTGAGAGCTCTTGCATAGCGTGATTCATTTGGTTTATCTTGGACTATAATCACATTGCAATATTCCAAGTGGGAAGGTTCAATCATGTTGATAACGTTGTCCTAATTGGCATAAGTATAATTTACCTTGGCACCTCCTTTGGTCTTTGGAGAATCACCTTGTTCGTAAACAGGCAAAGGGTCTTTAAATGCTTTATGATCTACATTAGTCGGATGATTCCCAACAACAACTTTACCAGCGTCTATGAGATCTTGAATCTCATGTTTTAGCTTCACGCAATTGTTTATGTTATGACCTTTATTCCGATGGAAGTCACAATATTCATTTTCTCTCCACCATCTTGGTTTGACATCTGGATCATATGGTCTGGAGTTATCTAGTAGCGTTATCAAGTTGTTTGCCAATAGAGATTTGAAAGTGGATTCATACGATTCTTCAAGAGGAGTAAAATCACGCTTAGGTTTGGAAAGCCAAGGCTTTTCTTTGAACCATTCCTTTGTTTTCTTTGGGGGATTTTCTGCTGCAGCCTCAGCAGCTTTAAGTGCTTGTGTACCACTAGCCAAGTTGAATATTGTGGATTTTGAGTTGGCTTTGACAGTGTCTACTACTCCATCATTAACAACATTCTTGTTATTGTCTTTTCCAAACTTCCAATACTTGTTCTTCTCTTTAGAGCTAGATCATGGTTGTGTTTCTTTCCAAGGTGTGATATCCCCCTTCTTTATGAGCACATGTTCCATTCGAATGACATTATCTACCATTTTGTTAAATGATGGGTGTACTTGCATTTGTATACTATATTTCAGTTCGGGGACCAAGTTATTGACAAATATATCCATTTTCTCAGAGTCTGGGATAGGTCGAGAATACCTAGAAAACATCTTTCTCCAGCGTTGGAGAAAAGTAAGAAGAGGCTCCCCTGTTTTTTGTTTAGTATTGCAAAGCTCGATCATAGTCACAGGATGTCGAATGTTATATGAATATTGTTGTAAAAATAGCTGGATTAGTTCTTCAAACATTTTTATTCCTTTGGGTAGACTTGAGAACCATTCCATTGCTTGACCCCCTAAACTCCTCGGGAAAAGGCGCATGAGGTACGTTTGATCATGCTTGAACTCCATACAGGAAGCACAAAACTCTCTGACATGATCTTGGGGATCTGAGGTACCATCATACTTATCAAATTTTGGGATCTCCACTAATGAAGGAAATGGAGGCATGTATAGATTATTGTCAAATGGAAAGGGACATATTGTTTCCAAAGAATATTGTTTTGGGGACTTGTCCTTATTCTTCAGTTCTGTGACCTCCATTCGTAAGGCTAGTAATTGTTTGTGTACCATGAGTATAGGTGATTCTTTCTTTTTAGTAACGAGCATCTGAACATCATATCCAGTAGGAAGTTTATCACCTTGTTTTGCTAGTTCTAAGAAATAGTCTTCCTTCTCTCAGGTCATGATAGCTTTCATCATTTTTCTAAAGTCTTTGTCCTTTTGACAGTCAAGGATTTCTTTTTCTGGAGGTTCAGTGTCTTCGTCAGCCTCACTTGATGATGAGGAATCATTATCATTTTTGGGAATGTTATTATCGTCCTTGTTTCCATCATTGTGTTCCGTCTCATATATAGTGGGAGATTTAGGCTCATCAAAAATTGGGTCGCCTGATGACGACGGTATGTCAGTGAGTGGATCCTTTTCATAAAATAGATTTTCGGTGTATGAAAAGGATATTCCTTTGCCTTTGGCTTCTTTCTTACGAGAACTCCTGGTTTGTGTAGGCATTTTTATGGATTATTGTGACCTAAACTTGTTTGTGATGCAGAGGTCAAGATCAATTGCAGAGCTAGTTGTTCGGTTAATGTATTGTTTGGGAGAAACAACTGAGATTCAGTCTGGTTTTAGGAATGATCTATCCTGTATAAGACGTTTATCTAAGTTGATTCTAAGTGTAGTGTAAGATTCAGTCTGGTTTCAGGAATGATCTATCCTGTATAAGACGTTATCTAAGTGACTAAAATTTGATAGGTAGTTGATTGAACTAGCTGAAAGATGATCGACCAAATCGTGCAACGCAAAAGGTAGAGGTACACTGTCTTGATTTGTTTATGCTCAGGAAAATTGATAACCAGTATTATGTTCTCTGTAAGCTATTTTTAGGCAAGTTTGACTGTTATGTTCTAAAAAAACCAGAGACTCGTACGACAGGATTTTCTGAACCGGACGACAATTTAGTAGCTACAGGACGACAAAAGTTCTATTTCGTACGAGTTGTTGTTTTGTACCGTACGATAGATGGGTATGTACAGGACGACAATAGACTTAGAGCAGTTCTGTTTCATACGACACATGATACAGAACCAGATGACAGATTAAAATTACTCGTAAGACACAGGATCAGGTCTAGGATGACAAATCAGAAGACTCATACGACACAGAATCCAGTGAAGCACTATAAATTATCAGATTCGTATGAATTTTCACAAGACAGAGCCTAGAAATTTTGAGTTTTTTCGATTGTTGAGTATGATAACTGAGTAAGACCAATTCTGAGATGGACTGATTTTGGACCAGGATACAAAATTTTGACTTAAGATGAACAAGTTTTTGACACGGACAAAGTTTCAACTTAAGATGGATTAGTTTCTGATACAGACAGAGTTTCGACTTAAGATGGACTAGTTTTTGACACGGAGAGAGTTTCAACTTAGGATGGACTAGTTTCTGACACGAACAGAGTTTTGACTTAGGACGAACTAGTTTCTAACACGGACAAAGTTTCGACTCACTGATTTGTTTCTTGTCTTCTCCAATTTTGGTATTTCAATTTTTGTTTCAGGGATGAAAACACAGAAAACAAGTACTATGTATAGTGACTCCAATCACAACATGCCAACCCTAAGGAATTTGGTGAGAAAAGAAAACCTTTGCTTGTAGACTCAGGTACACACCCAATAGCTAATCAGAATACGACCGCTGAGTCTCACACAATGGATTCTCAACGCCATATTATCTGACTCCAAATGCTAATGGGGGCACAAAATGACAAGTATCTTGGGAGAGTTACTATCTCTCTTGCACAAATATTATCTCCCTTTCGGAGGTGAACTGGGTAGCTTCTAATTTTGAATTGGATTTAGTCAGGGATCCATTCGACGCGTCGAGGTATAAACTCAATTAAGAGGTCTCCCAGCCTTGAAAACCAAGGTTTAATATACCAGAAGGTACATAGGAGAGCTATTCCCGAGCACTGTCGTTGACTTGATTTTCATCAAATCACGTTTATTTTATAGTGGGTTGGAGTACTTGGCCTCTAGCCATTCCCACTTAGGTCGTTCCCCTCACACCGGTCGTAACGACTTTAAGAGTTTTTCAACCCCTCGGGAGGGCAGGCCTGCTAAAGATGTACAAATCTCAAACAAAGCAAAAGCCTAAAGGGTCTGGATTTCTGATTGTTTAGAAAAAGACAAGAGCATACTCTCCTACCTCTCAGAATCTTCTAAAAACACAAAAGACAGATTTGTTCTTTAACCAGATAGCAAGTTAGGTTCCTAAAAAATGAATTTAAAGAATACACAATGTTTAGTCGTTTCTCCTTAGGCAACCTGCAAAGACAACGAATTAGTAGTCATATTGTCTTTGTGCGACAAGCATATTCTTTGACAAGTGTTATGCAAAAACTGATTAGGCTATGAAAAATTCCGAGATAGACAGATAAATAGTCAGGGTCAGTTGTTAGAATAATAAAAAAAAATCATGAAAATTTGCCTCTTTTTTAAAAAAATTTACCAGAAAATATAGAGTCGTACGACAGTATAAAAACTCGTACGATAGAGGATCCTAGCTTGTACGAGACAAGATTCTAGTTCGTACGACACCTACAGTTTGTCATTTTAGCCTGTGGTAATTGTCGTACGAAATGTACGAATGAAAAATTGAAAAAATCTGAAATCTGGAAAATAACAAAAAGATAAGTAGTCAGTCTTGGAGGCCGAAAAATGTAGTCTTCGGGCCCGACGGTGGGCACTAGAGATGTGTGTATGAAAAAGTGGTTTGTAAGCTGCAAGCACAACACTTCAATTAAGTCATTATATGCATGGTTAGTAATCAATAATCAATAAGTAAAAAACCATAACAAAGCGACTAATTGCCTTCTAAAAGATGCGAGTATAAGATTGCTCTCAGATTTTTTATAAGCAATACCAGTGACTAGAGTACACCAAGATGAAGGATTTAATCTATATGATATTTAACTATATGGATGCAACATGGATGAATAATTCAAGCAAATAATCAATTCAAGCAATAATGGATGCAAGCAATAATGGATGAGTAATTCAAGCAAATAATCTAAAAAAGCACAATAATCTTCAATGACTCCAGAGCGAAATTAGCGTGATAATAATCTCCAAGCGTGTTCTCAAAAATCTCAGGGGTAAATTGGAATGAGAGTTGAAGACTGAATTTATAGAGAATCACCAGAGAAAAAGCTCAATTTAGGATTAATTCAAAATAATTGAGAAATCAGGTTTAGTTAACCTTGAGATAGATTCCAATTATAGTTTAATTGAAATGCATTCAAACTAGAAGTCCAAGTTGCATTGGAAATAATAATAAATTAATCCCATGCATTTGTGATAAAAATAGATAATTCTTTGATTTATTCAAGAAAAGAGTCTTTTCAATGCAACTGAACTTCTTTTTCTGAAAAGCTTTGAGTTCCAATTTTAGACAATAATTCAATAATTCAATTAAATTGCTTTTCTGATTTCAAGTTCTAAATTTAGAAAAAGAAATAATATCTCAAGTTTGATTTCTCTTTCAATTCAATTCTTTTTGTTTAATTTCAATTCAACTCTTGTTTTGTAATTAATTCTGTTTGCATGATTAAATGGCAATTTATTAATTAATTAAATATGCAAGGATATTTAATAAATTAAAATAGGATAATTGATCAAAATGATATTCTTGGAATGATTCAATTAATTAAATGAATATTTAATTAATATTGAGTAATTGATTTGCCATGTGATATTTGATAATTAAAGAATTAATAATGTGCTCAAGATTGATTTAATTGCCTTTGGTTAGGACCTTGGTGATGTTGTCAAGATTAGGGGCCCATGGTTTAGATGACCATTTTTAGGGTATTACAGTACCTATGGTGGGTATTATGAAAGATGTGAAGTTCAGATTTCTAGCTTGCTCGGATACCACATATAAAACTGACATCACTGTGGTACAAGTTCCTGTGAACTATGGAATGTTGTTGTCCATGCAATGGTCAAATTTGGTAGGCGGTCATGTTCAGCTCGATCTATCCTATGCTACCATTCTAGTCAAAGGGACAACGATGAGGATAAACAGAGAGCCAAGATCCCCATATCTCATAGAAGAGGTTGATCCTGATGAAGCAACTTATTTTTGCCATTCAGATATGAACAAATTTCAGGTAAGTATTTCTAAATCTCTAGAGATCAGTAAAGTTACACAAACAGTTAAACAAAATGATAACTTAATTTGGAAATTATACTTTGAGGGTGCCTATAGTAAGGAAGGAAATGGAGCAAGAGTTGTACTTATTTCACCTAATGAAAAAATAACCCCCTCCTTTCACTAAACAAGATCTTCCTGTCCTTTGTGCAGTTATTAACCCCCTCCTTTCATTGAACACGATCTTCCTGTCCTTGTAGAGTTATTAACCCCCTTGAGGTTCTAAAGAAATGAGAAGGCGACCCATTAACAATAACATCAGTAGAAGCTGTAGAGATACGCTACCAGATTAGACTAACAACTTTACTCGAAAATCCAAAGGCTTGAAGAACTTTTTTTTTAGATAACACCAATCCACCCTATCATAAGCCTTTGCAATGTCCAACTTTAGAAAAAAAAAACAAGAGATTTAGCCTCCATTAATGAATGAATATTCTCATGAACAGTGATGATGGAGTCAAGGATCTGTCTCCCTAGGACAAAGCCATTATGTCGAGGAGAGATAATAAGGGGCAGAATCCACAACAACCGCAATGTGAGAACTTTGTAAATGAATTTGTAAAATGAAATGCATAAAATGATAGGTCTGAAAGCATCCAAAGAATTAGCTCCATGCATTTTAGGAATGAGAACAATAAAGGTTGCATTCAATTCCTTAAGCAAATACCTTGCTCCAAAAAACTCTTTAACAACATTAGGGACATCATTTTCCACAATTTCCTAGAAGTGTTGAAAGAAGAACATAGGAAAACCATCGGAGCCAGGGGCTTTATTACCATCAAAGGAGAAGACAACAATTTTGATTTCCTCATTTGAGGGAGTAGCTGTCAAGTGGAGGTTCTGATCTTCAGAAATCACCTTTGGAATAACATCTGCCATAATACCTTGGGTATTTGGATCCAACATAGGATCTACCTTTGAAAGCTCCCCCAAAAAATCAACAACAACTTCACTAATTTCCTCTTCCTTCTCTATCCTTCTACCATTTCTAACAAGGTGATCAATTCTATTATTGACTCTATGTTTGAGAGTAGTGACATGAAAAAATCTTGTGTTTCTATCACCATTAAGCCATAAAGACCTTGATCTTTGTCTCCAAAATATCTCTTCCCGAGAAATAATACTATGGTATTTAGTCAAGACATCACTTTCCCTCGCAAAATTATCACCCACATATCCTTCTTTCTATATCTTATCCCAAATGAGGTTCAAATCTACTTGAAGAGCTAATTTCTGGAAGAAAATGTCCCCAAAGATCTTCTTATTCCATTTTTTCACCATCTCCTCCACAGATCTCAGCTTTTTAGCTATATGAAACATAATTGTACCATCAATTTGAACACTCCACCACTCCACACTATAATACAAGCTTGGATGGGATAACCACATCTTCTCAAATCTAAAAGGAAACTTTCTATGCTGCCCACCTTTGGGTTCAACCATAAAGTTGATAGGATAATGATCAGAGACGACTCTAATCAATATAAATTAAGGCCCGATCCAGTTTAACTTGAATCAACTCAACCCCAACTCTGTGATTTGACCAAGTGAAAGAGGCTCCAGTCAAGTCAAGATCAATAAGGCACTGATCATTGATAAAATTAGCCAAATCTTGTTTACTATCAAGCTGTATTTGAGAACCCCCCCGAATTTATTAGCCTCCTGGAGAGGGGTGTTGAAATATCCAATAACCAACCAAGGGATATTAGGATGGTTACATCGAAAAGAACAAAGTTTGGCCCAAAATATTCTCCTAGAGACTTTGTTTTTAGGTGCATAAATATTAGATAATATACAAGAAAAACCGCCCCTAGTATGTTTAAACAATGTAGCAACATGGTTATCATCATGACAAAGAGTAAAACCTTGAATAAATGAGAGTTCCACAAAGTGACAGCTCCTCCAGAGGCCCCATCAGAACTACTTCCTTGAGACTCACAAAATTTGAAAAAAATAATTTTCTCCACTCTTTCTTTGGACATTTTAGTCTCTTGAATAAGCAAATGTCTGGTCTATGCTCCCTAGCCAAATTATGAACTATGTCGTGTTTATGACAACTATTCATTCCTCTAATATTCCAGGATAAAATCTTCATTTCTTACCAGGAGAGTTAAAAATACCTTCATGGATCGTCTTCTATGATCCATAAGATAATTCATTTCTATCATTCACCTCATTCTTTTGCCTAATTATTATTTCTTTGCTAAGTTATGCAATCGTCTTCAAGATTAGTGACTGTGTAAATAAAAAATCAAGATTACGTTTTTCCTATTTTTTTCTTTTGGAAGAGGCAGGGAATTTGTATGTTGCTTGCATTATTTTCAGGGATAGGAGAATTTAGACAGATGAGCATGATCCATGAGATCAGATCTCGATGACACATTCTGGAAAAATTTCGATGACATATTCTTGAAAATCACCCCTAATGTTTCAATTTATGGGTTTGACAACATACTCCAACTGTCTGTGACAATGGGAGCTTTGGAACAAAGGATGACACTAGACTATGTTGTGGTCAAGTCTAACTGTAGGGGACTGTGTGGTCAAAGAGTTGAAACTTCCGATGTGAATGTGAGAAGTTCCTAGCATGAGACTCTTGAAACACGGTGGGGAGTTCTCCACATAAATAGCCTATCGGCTAAAAATACAAGTTGCTTTATTATTTTAAAAGACTAATATATAAAATTTGTCAAAAGTAAAATAAATTAACTTTACATCAGTCTTTAATATTGTATCATAATTAGGAACCATCAATTTTTAAGCTAAATAACATTATCCTTCTCTAGGCTTGTTAATGGGCTCTCTCAGGTTAATTCGAATGGAAAAGACAAAAATAAAGTGGAGTGGCTTAAATTGGATCAAGGATGGGTAAAAATTAACTTTGATGGTGCATCAAAAGGGAATCCAAGTCCATCAGGTGCCAGATATTTTGTGTGTAATTGGAAGGGTGATATTCTAACCCTCATTGCGAGATGACTTATAGAAGGGACTAATAACAAAGTAGAAGCCCAAGCAGTTTTATGGGGTGTTCGGATGATCATATGACTAAATGTATCAAAGTTTCATCTTAAGGGGGATACGTTGATAATTGTCAACACCCTCATCAAAAGAGAAGCATTGTTGTGGAAGTTGAATAAATTTATAGAAATATTAAATAAATTAATAAATAAATTTTTAAAATTTCAAATTTCTCACACTATGTAGGCTGGAGGGCAATGTAGTGGCAGACACATTGTCAAAAGTGGTGGTATAATTAAATATAATGCAAGGGAGGGAGATTTGGGAAGATTTTTTAGGGATTGAGTTGTTGCACAAGGAGGATAGTACATCGATGCTTGTGTGGGAATGATGTTTGTGAATGGCCAAGATGGACAGTGTGGGATAAAATGACATTTTGGGGCTTTTTCTCATTTCAAAGTGAGTTGGAAAAAGTGAAACTGAAGGCATTTTAAGTTGGTGAACTATTGTAGGAGGGTGGCCATGGAGGCAAATTTCACTCTCTTATTTCCCAAACAATAATTGACCTTCCTCGACAAGGTTTCAGAGAAGTGTTTGTGTGGAATTTTTAAACATGAGGAGCCAATCTTCATTCAAATCTTGGATTTATCACTGGGAGAGGACTATATGTAGTCAAAATTTAGGTTCCGAACGAATGTTGATGTGGTGTCTATGATGGTGTCTTAGGGTTTATAATTGGGCACCAAGGAGGAGGTGGAATGGGTGCTTCGAGCATGTGTGTCAAAGAATGACCTCTTTGAAATAAAATCCCTATTGGTGAAAGTTGTTCTAGGGAAGGGTCTACAAAGGCAAGTGAGTGAGGGTATCTACACTAAAGAAGAGATGAAATAATTGAGACCCTTTATTCTTTGGAAGGATGGGATGAATAGAGATGAGTGATGGGAGGAGGCCCTAATCAGTTGGGAAGGCCTAAAGGAATTTGTTTAAGAGAAGGAGATTGAGTGGTGACATCTCTAGGAGGAAAAAAGGAAATAAGGTGGCTAAGGTTCAAGATTCAAGCTAGGGGACTATTAGGACAATGGACATGGGAAGTCAAAACCGCAAGGAGCCAAGTGATCACAGTTAGAGCTAGAATGGAGTCAGATGCTATGTGTGATTTTGCCCACAATTTTAAGTATTCATAGTTTTTGATAATTTTATGTTACTTTTTGAATAGGGGTTTGGGAGTGTGTTTCTTTGCCCATAATTTTGTAGTGTCTGTAGTTTTTTTGAAGTTCATGTGAGTATTTGTACAAGGTTTCGGTAACGTTACAAGGTTAAAGTGTGGTCGGGTGACCATTTTGGTCTATGGTTTCTAGATATGGCAAATATTAAATATGAAAAATTATGCTTTGTAATATGTATCAAGGAGCTCGGGAAGGTGATAGGTGTTTTGGATAGTCACTGTATTAGAATGGTGGATTTGGACAACAATACCTTATGCTTTTAAATGTACTCTTTGTTTTCTAATTAATAAAATTATATACTACTGATAAAAAAATATTATCTTTCTTCATAATTATTTTTATTAAATTAAATATTACAATTACGATCAATCTCAAATATCCATTAATTAATTAAAATTATTTATACTTAATAGACCCAAATTAGCTATTAGAAAAATATTTACAATTACTTTAATCTAAATTTAAATAAAATAATTATTTTATTATTTAATTTTTCAAATTATCAAACCAAAAACAATCTTAAAAGAATCAAAATAGAAATAAAATTGTATTTAGAAACTTCTACCCTCGTGACATAATTATTATAGTACCATTGCATTAAAGCACAATAATAAAAAAAATATAAACATAAATAAATAAATGGTAACGCGCCCAACCAAAACAAACACTAAATGAATCCTCCTTGAAAATCCCAACCAAATCTTTCGCTTCAAATTCATTTCCTTTTAGGATCAAACTGATTTCAAATTTCAGATTTTACCATCTCTCTCGCACAATTTTCTCAAGTTTTGAAAATGTTCAGATCGAGCAACTTGAATCCACTGCCAGAAAAGATTCCATCTTGAGACAAAATATAGTACATTAGTAATTCTCACCTCTGAGATAAGTGGGATGGTTTGGAGTTAAAGATGCCGCAATTAATTACCAAGTTCATCCATTTTTTACCATATCAGTTTCGAGACAAGTCATTTTTATAGGTGTCATTGGAATGCCCGCCAAGAAACCCTAGAGAACAAAGTCGATTAACAACCTAACTAAACATCTTAGATATTTTTTTTTTTTAGAGACACAACATCACATTAAACTTAAAGGAAATTCATACATTTAAAATTAACATGATTACATAACACTAACTCACAAGCCGAAATAAACTCATAACATCAAACCTACGTCCTCTAAGGTATCCTAACATCATTACTGATAATGCAACAACTATATGTACATGAAATATCTCCTACTTAAACTAAGGCCTTATCATTAAACACGACATAAGAAAGTGCTCATTTAAACCATAGAAAGATAACCATGCGATATAACATATTTAACACTTCTAAAATACTACATTCATTTTGAACACCAATACCAAATGTCACTATGCTAATAAATCTTGCAATCATAATGGATCTATCCAATCCTAAAATATAGCCGGTATCAACATCGTATTTATTAAACACATGATTACATCATTACATTACACTTACATCTTATGCATAATTTACATTACAGTTTTACACCATCTTTACAATGAGAATATCATGATACATTATTCATATAAATGATAACACAATTACAAAGTACATAGATGAATATTTTATATATATCAAAGAATACATATGTTGTTGGTATTTTTGTATGGTTTTGTCATTGATGTCAACACCTACTATCTTTTATCAACTCTAGCACTTTGAAGAATTGGCAATGTTCATTGGCAAGCAAATGACTTATGCACAGTCACTGGTATTTGGTACACCGACAGGATATAATGTTCACCGGCACTTGGAATGGCATGGAAATCACCTGGTTATGTCAAAAACATCGTTTGGACACTTTGTCTTGGAGATTTGTTCATTGGCATATTCGTATTTGCATATTTGTTGTTACCAGCAAATAGGTCCAGATCATTCACCGACAGGCTTACCTATTCTAGATCAACACGACACACTATGGAGATGTTTTATTATTGTTGTAAATGCATCAAGCCGACATGTTGAATTGGTTATTGCATCAGATATTGTTTTATTTGTAAAATGATTTTATTGTAATATCCTTTAGAGCCGACCTACTAAAATTGGTCTTAGGTTATGATATAAATGTAAGATCTTATTTGTGAGATCTAATATGGAATGCGAAAAGGAATTGTGTGAAGATATATGCGAGAATAAGTAGAGCTATACACACAAACATCATTTGAAGGTTGAAGGAGGGTTTTTGTGAAGACAATCGAAACTACACCGGTACTAAATCCAGCATAGTAAGATGCTATTTTGAGTAGTACATCCTTATTGGATTTAACCATCCAAATGTAGTCAGTGTGACTCCCATTTGTGTTTGAGTAGTGAGCTCTAGGCGCTTGGCCTTTCTGCATGTGCAAACCCCATTTGTATACACATACTATCTATAGTAGTATCATCTGATTGTGGGTAAGGTTTCCCACCGTGGGTTTTCCCCTTACAGGGTTTCCACATACAGATATTGGTGTTATGTGTTGTGGATGTTATTGTCTGTCTGTTTCATGCATTAATCTTTACCGATACTGTAATTAACTGATAAAACTGTCTATCGACATAAAAGTTTGGTTTACCGATATTAAGCATTAAAGTTGGTTAAGTTGTTTTGGTTTGAATTTATTTGACAAATGATTCACCCCCCCCCTTTCTTAGTTGTCCCTAGGACCTAACAATTGGTATAAGAGCCTAGTCCTCTTTTTGCAGAAGTTTAACAGCTTGAGGAGATCCAATGTCTACTAACTATTTCAGGAAGGACAGTCCTAAACTTGATGGAACCAACTATGGCATATGGAAGATCAGGATGGAGACACATTTAAATTGCATTGTAAAGGACATCTGGGAAGTTACAAAGAATGGCTATACTGCTCCTACTCCCGGTCAGCCTAATCCACCTACCTTAGGAAAAAATGAGGAAAATGATTGCAAAGCTAGAGAAGCGCTTTTGAGCGCATTATCAGATCAACAAATCATGGGATTATCATATAGATCAACTGCTAAAGCTATTTGGGATCACTTGGAAACATTGAATGAAGGAGATTCCATAGTCAAAATTGCAAAACTTGAAAGCTTCCGAGTCAGGTATGAAAATCTAAAAATGGAAGAAGATGAAAGGATTTCTATTTTTGTGGAAAGAGTAGATAAAATTGTTTTGGGTATTAAATGTTGTGGAGGAACCTTAAGTTAAGATGAAATTGTTTCAAAAGTCTTAAGAGGATTGCCACCGACATATAAAATGAAGGTTATTGCTATTAATGAGTTAAGAACAATGACTAATACATCAGTAACTAGGGATACATTGATTGGAAAACTTTCAGCTTTTGAAATTGAGGAATTTGGTCATGTTGCTACTATAAAGACAGATTTAGCTTTTAAGGCATCAACATCATCTGCACCATCATTTGACAAGTCTGATTGGAAAGCCTTTTATGCAAGAGAACTTGAGGAAAGCAGGAGAGAAAATGAAGAACTTGAAGAACTTGAAGCACTATTTGCAAGGAAAATGCCTAAAGGTCCAGTTGGAAGTAAGTATGAAGGTAAGCACTTGGAAAGTTCAAACTATTCAAAGCAATGGTAGAGGATGAAACCGGTAAGAAAATCAAATGTCTGAGATCAAATGAAGGAGGAGAATTTACATCTAAGGAATTTAATACATTCTATGAAGTGAACGGAATCATAAGACAGTTATCAGCACCCCGGACACCACAACAAAATGGAGTTGTTGAAAGGAAAAATAGAACTATCTTGGATGCAGCTAGAAGTATGTTATCTGAAGAAAATCTACCACATGTATATTGGAGAGATGCAGTAAGCACATCGGTCTATACATTCAATAAAGTTCACATCAAAGGAGAAATCGGTAAGACCCCTCATGAACTATGGTTTGGTATTACTCCTACTCTTAAATATTTCAGAATATTTGGAAGTAAATGCTATATTAGAAGAGATGAGTATATTGGCAAATTTGATCCTAGAAGTGATGAAGGAATATTTCTTGGTTATTCATCTAAGAGAAAGGCATATAGATGTTTTAACAAAAGATTACAGAAAAATGTTGAGAGTACAAATGTAAAGATTGATGAACAATTCAGAGGAACTTCAAGGTATATAGACTATGAACCGGCAACAGAGATTCTGAAAAATGAATCTACATTAAACCCACCGGTACAAAATGAAGGTCCAGTTACACCGGTATCATCTGAAAAGTCCACTGTAACTGAGGAACAACAACAAATGAAGACACCCCGGTATGTAAGACTGAATCACTCTGAAGATCAGATAATTGGGAACAAGTATAAAGGAGTTATGACAAGAGGAAGACTGACAAATGAAGAGGTATGTCTTATTTCTCAAATTGAACCATCATCAATTAATGAGGCGTGTGAAGATAAACATTGGATTAAAGCTATGGAAGAGGAACTAGAACAAATTGAGAAAAATAACACATGGACATTAGTTCCCCAGCCTAAAGACAAAAATGTGATTGGAATAAAATGGGTATTCAGAAACAAACTTAATGAAGATGGTAAGTTAACCAGGAATAAAGCAGACTAGTGTGTAAGGGATATTCTCATAAAGAAGGAATTGATTATAATGAAACCTTTGCACTGGTAGCTAGAATTGAGGCAGTCAGATTATTCTTGGCTTTTGCAGCACACAAGAACTACAAAGTATATCAAATGGATATTAAATGTGCATTTCTGAATGGATATCTTGAAGAAGAAGTTTACATTGAACAACTTGATGGATTTTCTTTGACAGATAACAAAGATATGCTTTGCATTTTAAGGAAAGCTTTGTATGGGTTGAAACAAGCTCCAAGAGCTTGGTATGCAAGATTGGATAAGTATCTTTTGAAGATTATTTTTCCTAAAGGTAATGTTGACAACAACTTATACTACAAAGTGACTAATGATGACATCTTGGTTATAGAAGTTTTTGTTGATGATATAATCTTTGGAGGAGAAGATGGATTATGTAAAAAAATTTCTATTGAAATGCAACAAGAATTTGAAATGTCTATGATCAGAGAGATAAAATTCTTTTTAGGATTGCAGATTTCACATACTGATAAAGGTATATTCTTGAGTCAATCCAAGTACCTGAAGGATTTACTAAAGAAATTTGGGATGAAAAACTCTAAACCGATAAGCACACCTATGACTACAAATGACAAATTATCACTAAGGGATGAATCTACACATGTTAATCCGACTAGGTACAAATCTATGATAGGAGGCCTAATGTATTTAACACAAACAAGACCTGATATTATTAATGTAGTATGTATTGTTTCAAGATTTTAGAGTAATCCTAGAGAAAATCATGAATCAGCAGTAAAAAGGATTTTCTGATACTTACAAGGCACTACAAATCTTGGCTTATGGCATCCTAGAGATGAAAACTTTGAATTATGTGCATACACAGATGCAAATTGGGCAAGAGATGTGGATGATAGAAAAAGAACCACCGGCGGGCATTTTTTCTTGGCAACAGATTAATTTCTTGGTTGAGTAAGAAACAAAGTTGTACATCTTTATCAACGGCTGAATCAGAATATGTTGCACCAGCAAGTAACTGTACATAGGTATTATGGCTTAAACAAATGTTGAAGGACATAAAGGTAAAATGCAAGGAACCCATAACTATCTATTGTGACAACACTGCAGCAATTAATATATCTAAGAATCCGGTATTACATTCTAAAACTAAACATGTTTCTATCAAACTTAATTTTCTGAAAGAGAATGTTGAAGCAAAAGAAGTAAAACTGGTTTATGTGAATACTAAAGAGCAGATTGCAGATATTTTCACTAAACCTCTGCCTAAGGAGACCTTTGAATATCTTAGAGATCATCTTGGGGTCATAACTAATAGTTCTGATACTTAATGTTAAGTACATATGCCAAGCTGATAAGATGAGAGGGGGGGGGGGTGAATCATACAAACTTAATCTTCCATAAAAACATCAGATTCAACCTCGGTAACATATACTTTAGTGATATAACCAAAACTGTTAAACATGCAAACTCAAAAGCATATAAACATCATAAACCTCATAACACCAGATTTAACGTGGAAACCCAAATAGGGAAAAACCACTGTGGGATTTCAGACCCACTAAGAAATATACTCTTCTAGAGTATGCTCGATTAAAAGCAAATCTTGCTAAAGATTACAAACACATTGCTAGATGTGACCCGGTTAAGGGATTTCCCTCAGATCTGTTAGGATCTTCACCTTGTTAGAAGTGACCTTGTTAAAGGATTTCAAACACTCAATTAGAATGTCACCTTGCTAGAGGGTTTTACAAATAAGACTGTTAAGTCCACTCGGTTAAGAGATTTTCTGTTACTTCACAAAATAACAGTAATAAAAATCTATTTGCAACTTCACATCTAAAATGCTAAAGCAGATTCTTATTTGCTCAATACAATCTAGACATAGAACTAATCTTGTCCATCTGCTGGGCTCTATACTCTGTTATACAAATAGTTCTTCAAGCTTCTATGCTCGGTAATTACTATGTAGCATCCTTGTGCATACACTTGCCCGCATACATTGTTTATCAACAGTTCCCTATTTATAAACAATTGCCAACCGCTTAATCTCCCTGATCACATTTACCATGATCAATTATAGCCATCAGATCTTCAAACTTTGACAAGGTTCAATGTATTCTTCGATCTGAAAAATGTTTTACCCCGCCTTGGAACTTGCATACATTTCTTGGAACTTGTGCTAGGGTATGCGGTTCAATCTGCGTTGTAGATCTTCATGCCGATTTTCCTTTGCCATAGATTCTTTAACAAACTTTATGCATGACATACCAATCATTTAATCAGTTCCAGCTCATCCGCTCCCTTCATTAAATAACGCATGTAACCATTTGATGCATTCTGTTACAGCTCGGTTACAACTCGGTAAATACTAAACTTTACTCGGTAGACACTCTGTCTTCATTAACCGATAGCAATAACCTTAGGGTTTACCGACTAGGTTCTTTAGGGTTTACCGACTAGGTTCTTTGCTCGGTAACATAGTATAGTATTAACCTTACAATAAATAACATATGTATGATATCAAAACAATCTAAACATCACGATCTCATCATTGTCTAACTCGGTAATAGTTGCCCATTGAATAACTTATTCATCCCCTTATTCATCATATTCTTTCTATGTCTTTTACCGACAACTTTATACTCATCAAATCATACTTCTCAAGATATGGCAACATCATACTAATTTAGAAAATCAATATCTTGACATCAATGCCAAAATAATAATATTAAGACAGTAAATCATCTTTAATCAGTTATATCCATAATCATCAACAACCTTCTCAATATCCTTATTGAAATGCCAACAATCTCCCATTGTTTGTTATAATGCCAGCAATACCCCCACTAGTAGAGACTTAGACAGTTGATGTTTGTCATCAACCGACTGAATTAACAAAGAAATCTTTTACTCCGACTTTGATGAAGAAGCTACTTCTTAGGGGGAGTAGTTGGTATACTGAATTGGTTGGTAGTTTGTATTTACATCTGGTTTTGTATTGGCTTTGGCATTTAATGGCAAAGGGGGAGAGATATATATGGAAAAACACTTTATCTCTTGGGAAGAGATTATTCATTTGGGGAGAGATTGTTATTTTGAGAAAAATTGATTACTCTCTGTATCTATATTTTGATTTGTGGTTATGATCTCTTTTTGGAAGATTGTTGGTTTTTGGTATTTGGTATTTTTGTTTTGGCACTTAGATGGTTTTTCCATCTTGTGTTGCCATCAATGCCAAAGGGGGAGATTGTTGGTATTTTGGTATGGTTTTTCCATTGATGTCAACACCTACTATCACTTATCAACTCTAGCACTTTGAAGAATTGGCAATGTTCACCGGCAAGCAAATGACTTATGCACAGTCACTGGTATCTGGTACATCGGCAAGATATAATGTTCACTAGCACTTGGAATGGCATGGAAAGCACCTGTTTATGTCGAAAACATCGTTTGGACACTTTGTCTTGGAGATTTGTTCATTGGAATATTCACATTTGCATATTTTTTGTTACCGGCAAATAGGTCCAGGTCATTCATTGGCAGACTTATCTATTCCAGATCTGCACGACACGCTATGGAGATGTTTTATTATTGTTGTAAATGCATCAAGCCGACATGTTGAATCGATTATTGCATCGGATATTGTTTTATTTGTAAAATGATATTATTGTAATATCCTTTAGAGTCGACCTACTAAAATTGGTCTTAGGTTATGATATAAATGTAAGATCTTATTTGTAAGATCTAATGTGGAATGCGAAAAGGAATTGTGTGAAGATATATGCGAGAAGAAGCAGAGCTATACACACAGACATCATTTGAAGGTTGAAGGAGGGTTTTTGTGAAGACAATCAGAACTACACCAGTACTTAATCCAGCATAGTAAGATGCTATTTTGAGCAGTACATCCTTATTGGATTTAACCATCCAATTGTAGTCAGTGTGACTCCCATTGTGTTTTAGCAGTGAGCTCTAGGCGCTTGGCCTTTCTGCATGTGCAGACCCCATTTGTATACACATACTATCTGCAGTAGTATCATCTGATTATGGGTAAGGTTTCCCAGCGTGGTTTTTCCCCGTACAGGGTTTCCACGTACAAATATTGGTGTTATGTGTTGTGGATGTTATTGTCTTTCTGTTTCATGCATTAATCTTTACCAGTACTGTAATTAACTGATAAAACTGTCTACCGACATAAAATTTTGGTTTACCGGTATTAAGCATTAAAGTTGGTTAAGTTGTTTTGGTTTGAATTTATTTGACAACTAATTCACCCCCCCCCCCTCATTTGTCCCCGGGACCTAACATATGCATCTTAAACCATAGGATTGGAACTGAAGACAAGAAGAACCATTCACCATTCTCATGAACAAACCACCAAATATCCCAATGGAAGAAGGCATCAACCACCTGACCATGTCGAACCAAAAAGGTCCACCTACGTGCTCCGAAGACTGACATAAGGCCCCACACACATCTTTTGACCTAGGCCAACACCTATACATCCAAAGGAATACAAATAATCACAAGGAAAATACATGAATAAGAAATGAAATACAACATGACATAGGATATCTAGAGGCTTCCACAACTCCACATAGGATAGGGTACCAGGCTACAACTAGGGAAGAGTGTCATCACATGGCATCAACATGAGTTTACTTGGCGGTTTGACCCTCTCCAAACTCCAGACCTCGGAACCCATTTGACTGTACATATGGAACCAAACAAACCTTCCATGGAGGGAAGGAAGTTTTATCTACCATACATGCCTTCTTAGTGTCATCCTCAATCTAAATGAGAACTCCAACCCATGAATGGGGCACCAAAAATCACCCAATTAATGTGTGTTTTACCCATCCCTTAATTCATTTAATTTAATGTTATCACTTGATTAATCCAAATCTCAATGAGATTCCCTGGCAGCTACTTTGGGGCCCCGACACCCACGTGAGAGCCACTTCCCCTAACTTGCACCTAGACACCACTAACCTATGGGTATAAAAAGAGAATCACAACAACCTCATATCATAAGTAAAGATCTCATAATTTAAAGTAGAACTTTCATAAGACCCCAATCAGCTAAGAGGTTGAATCCTGAATCGATAACATATGCACAACCACTAATTCATAATTATCAAATCATGGGATTGGGCCTATGATCACCAATCCAAATCCAAATATCCATACATAAATCAGATAAAAAAATAGGTTGGATACAAACTTCAAACCTTCTTATTCTTTCCAATCGAGTATTACCAATGAAGACACTTTTAAGGCAATGCAATTGAAAAACTAAACAACCAAGTATAAGAAAACATGAGAAATCATGAAACCAACACAAATAAAACCTTACTAACCCCCAAAATCTGAAACAACCGAGAAAAAAACCCTTGACACGCCTCTGGAAGTGAATTGGAATCAAATGAGGTCCAAAACCCAACACGAAAACCAAAAACTGTGAAAATGAGCATCTGTTCCATGACTCTACCCTTTTATAACATCTTTCAGCATTTATGAACCATAAAATGGTGTATATTTACACTTTGCTTCTGCACTTTTGTGACAAATGCAGGACTGAGACCAGGGTCAACTTTGGGCTCAAATCTCGACAAACAAACAACTAAAATTGCAAAAAATAAATTAAACCCATTTGAGAGGCCTGATTTTCCTACTTATAAAATAATTAGATCAAACCCATGATGAGAAAAAGACTCCAAGATGATAAGCACCAAAAATAGCCCCTTAAAAGGGTAGAATGGAAGCACCCAAAACATCCAATTTACATAATATCAAAACATGAAACCAAATCATTTCCAGAACATTTTAAGCATCATATAAACATAGATAAAATACATTCTTTCAATTTAAAAAGATAAAAATTTCATATAACAAAGAGAAAGTAAAAGAAAACTACAACCTAGAAGAAGAAGAATAGGACTATGAAGATGAAGATGAACAAATTCCACACGAACAACAACCCCACTCAAACAATAACTCAACGTGAATTATAAATCCTCCAAAATTGAATTCAAAATGCAATCCAAGCCGTGAAATTAATTTCCTCAAACCCCCCTTACAAATCTTCATGAATTCTCCTTTCAAATCCTCATCAAATTCACCCCAAAACACATGCAGAATGAAAAACCTTCTCCAAAAATCCAGATTTTCCAAAACCCATCCCCCCAAAAAAACCTCTAAAATTACCTAAAACCATTCTCCATTCATTCCCAAATCACACTCAAATGCAAAAAAATAAAATGGTCAATTAAAATAAAACCCAGGTCGAGAGGTGACAAGACCCAAAGGGGCGGTGATGGGAGTTGCAGGTTGGGCGACAATGACTGTCTACTGGGCGGCGGTTGAGAGATCTGCGACCTCTACCAAACGATGGAGATACCAAGTAACATAGATCACCCGATGATTATGAAAACATGCATTGAGTAACTCAGAGTGATGTGGCAAGCCATGCAACCAGGGTTGCTAGGACCTGGACCTATGGGAGTTAGGCGGGCTTCGTGGCAGCTACATGATGGTATATCAGAGAATAGGCATTCTTCTGATGGATTCTAGCGGTTTCTAGGTAGGCTATAGGATAAGGGGAGAGAAAGAAGATTCTCGCGACATCATTTTGCACGCCGACTAGATCAAACACCACAACCCCCCTTTGACATTTGTGAGGGGACACCACTGTTGTCACATCGTTCTCTATCTGAATCGCAAGTTAATCCTGTTAATCTTCCATCATATGTGACCTTCACCCCAACTCGCCTGACATTTTCCATTCGCGTGTCTCCATTCACCCCAGCTTTTGCCAACTATATTGTATTTTCCAATTATTTGGATGACCTATAATCGCCTCGAAAATTACATAAGTCGTATTTGGACAACCTATAATCACCTCAAAAATTACATAAGTCATGTTATAGTTACGCAGGATTGGCCAAATATTTGTATACCATATAAAATTCTTGCAGAATTCACCATATAAGGATTGGTATAAATACATGCAAAGATCAGATCTATCTCAACATAATCTGGTGGGTTCTAGGCTCTGAATTCTGATCAATAGCGAAGTTTCAGACCAAGGAAAATCATTGTTGTGGACTGCATTGGCGATTGCTAGTGACCTAAAGGTGAGCGATCATATTTTTGAAGTGTTATAATATTATTCTAAATTTATCTATATTGGTTTGCATTGTTGAATTCATTTTTATTTAGTTGCGACTTGTTAGTGCCAAGTAGTCAGGACTTAGGGGGGACATTCAGACCTTAGACATCTCGATTGTAGGTCGTAGGGCCAATGAAACATATATTATACATTGTAGTCTAATATTGCTTCTTCAACAAATTGATATTTTTTTGCTAGCCTTTATTTCGTTGGAGATGTCGAACAGGAAGAGGGGTAGGAAACCTGAATGCGGGGAAGGCCATGAGAGGCCAACAAAAAGCAGAACGTTGTCTTCGTACTTTGGCATTGGAAAAGATTGTGGTGAAAATCTAGAAGGTGCATCATCACAAGTACAAGTACAAAATTTGCCACCTACATCACATGTTGAAGACGACGGTGAACCTGATATCTCAAATCGGGATGATCTTGAAGAAGATTATCTGGTAGATGCCCAAGTTAGCCGGAATGATATAATCGAGTTGGGTGATAATGCCATTGATGATAATGCGCAAAAGGGGAAAAGAAAGGCCATATCAAAAAAGGGTGAACCACAATCAAAAAGGATCGGGAGTGGGATATGTCAGTGAGGAATTTTCAAATTAATTGGGCATCAAAGTATCCATCCATTGAACCAGTGGAGAGTCCAATTGAAGGCGAGCCTCCAATAGAATGCAGGTGTAAGATTTGCACTTGGAAACATAACAAGGAAATTAGGTTGCAGCTAAAATTTGACACCATAGAAAAGCATATGGGTAAAGTTTATGAAAAAAAAATGATAGACAGGGTTGAAAAATCAGTGATAAGATGGAAAACAAAGAAGGAATGTAAGCATGTCAGGAATGCCGAAGAGTATTATTTTCATCAGAAAATACAGACGAAGCCTGCTGAAGTTAAAGGTTCTATTAAAGCTACTTTTGGAAAAGCAATGCAAATAGAACAACTGGGAAAAGTTGTTCAGTTAAGCGTTGTTTTTTATATTTTGAGCAGAGGGCGTGCTATGACAGATTTCCCATCAATTAGTGGTTTATTACACTTTTTGAAAGTTCCTAGCTATCCTGATAGACACTAGTCAGTAAACAGTGGATGGGAATGGGCAAGTTGTCTTGCTGAGGTTGAAAAAGAAGATGTAAAGGAAAAAATAAGAGAGTCAAACTTTATTGCATTTTCTTGAGATGAAGTTACGGCAGTAGAAAATACTTCATGGGTATGCATGCATGTTTCTACTGTAGAGAATCATACCCGCCAACCTCATCTACTATTTGTTGCTAAAATGAAGGAGAGTGCGACAACGGAAAATTTATTTCAACTAGTAAAGAGAAGTTTAATTGAATATGGAGGTATGGATGACATGACGGTAGACAAAAAAATGGTTTGTGTTGGAGCAGACGGAGCTTCAGTAATGCAAGGTCACAGGAAAGGTCTTTGTACAAAGATTGAAACTTCGTTTGCACCGTACATTACTGCAATTCACTACATGGCTCACAGAATGAATCTAGCTTTTGGAATTGTGACCAAGTTTGCGTCGGTTAAAAAAATTGAAATTTTAATCAGAGAGCTCTACTCACACTTCTGTCGAAGTCCCAAATGATTTATGGAATTTCAACACTTTGTTGATGGAATAACTGATGGCAATAAGCTTCTCAAGGATAATGATACCAGATGGATTTCTTTGGATGGTCTAGCGCATTGAGTGTTTTTAGAATATCCATCCTTGATTGGACTATTTCACACAACTCGCGACCAATTAGATCAATCGAAATTTCTTGACCTTCTTGGGAGGTTAAGTAATTTAGAGACACGCTTAACTTTAGCAACTCTTCTGCCCATGCTAGAGGAAATGAGGAATATTATGAAGGCTGCCCCATAAAGAGCTCTGTATATTCAAGAATATGCTACGTTGTGTAAGATGACATGCATGACCCTCGACAATCTCTATCGAAATCAACCAACACTATCTAATGAAAATTTTGTTAAGTGGCAGACACTCACAGATTTGAACAATCCTGATAACTTCTTACAAATTGGTGTAGACGGGGAGGCATGTGCCAATGTACGGGGAGTTGAGATACCAATGCACTTCTATGCCACGGTCGACCCCGAGGAACCAGGAAAGTGCCCCAGGAAGCAACTAGCAAGAGTTACAAGGGAAGATTTCAACAAGATTGTTGAAATTGTAACTACTTCTGTGAAGAAAATTGCATATGATCTTTCCTCACAAATTAGAAGCAGATTCCCTCCTGACAACCTTCTCGAAGCCATGTCTATTGTGTTTCCTCATTATTGGAGCCTCAACAATGCATCTGATTTTTGAAGTAAGCTACTGATTTTGATAAAACAATTTTGCACATCCAGAGAATTTAATGGAGTAACTATAAATGGAAAATTGGACAAAACTCATCTTCGAGAGGAATCATCCCATTTTGCATACACTATGAGAGAACAATATGCAAAAATGGAGAACCCCCATGAAGAGGGATCAGTAACAAGGCTTTGGAAAACTATAGCTGAGAACTTAGCATTGTGCGATTCAATGCCAGAATATGTGAAGCTTGCTGATTTATTTCTTACCATGATATTGGGTTCAGTGGAAGATGAGAGAGTTTTCAGTGCTCTATACATCTAGGTATGATGTGCACACTTTTCCTTACGATAGGGCACTACAAATCTAGAGGTCCAAATGTGAAAGAAGAGGTTTGGGAAACACTTCAAACCAAAGTGCCAGTGGGACTATTGACTCATGTACTGGACCTATTGAGATGTAGTTCAGCGAAGGTATGCAGACTCACAGTAAAGAAACCACAGACAAGAATCAAGAAAGCTATGAATTTGATGAGGATGAATGGCAACTATAAGAGATTGGTATTTATTAATCTTATTATTGTATCTCATCATTCATATTACAAAAGCATATTACTTTTTGCAATTAGAATTTAATATTGATTTGTAATTGTATTTTTCAACTTTTTATTTCCAATTTTCCAGATTTAAAATAGCATAAAAAAAGACCATAATGTGTTTATAGATACAAAGATGTTTTTGTTTATTTAGATATGTTTGAGTCTCAAATCTGTGTGATACATTTCAGAACCATATGATAAAATTCATTCAATAGTAATACACATGTCGAGAACTTAGATTTTCATTAATTCTTTCAAAATTTAGCCATATGATATAATTCATTCAATAGTAATACACCAATCTATGTGATTCTCCATGCAAATTGCAAAAGTGAATACAAAGTTTCAAAACCCTTTGCAAATGACCCTGAATTCCCTTTTATAGAAACAAGAGAGCAACAACAACTCTTGTTTGATTCTCCAATGTCCCTGCAAAAGTGAATACAAAGTTTCAGAACCCTTTGCAAATGACCCCGAATTCCCTTTTATAGAAACAAGGGAGCAACAACAGCTTCAGGTCGAATTGCAAGTTTACAACATGTGAAGACTCAACATCAAAATCGCAACAACAGATTTATATGGCCATCACAGGCTGTATTAGCAATTTAACATCTGCTACATGTCTGATGTCTCATGTTCAAAAAACAAAGTTCAAAATTAAATATTAATTCACGCCATGACAAATTAAATATAGATAATAGCAGTGCCTAAAACCTAGTAATCAGAAATAGAGAAATGCATAAATGTTAAAGCAAGGGAGAATTTGAGAATACAAATTTACTGGCTGAAGTTTTGCATTGTGCATCATAGTTGTGCGAGTGCTGGTTTTTTCCTATTCACAAAACAAAGTTATTTCAAGTGATGCCAAATTCCAAACAGAAAAAACATAAAACCTTGAAATTAAGAGTAAACGAAGAAAATTGTGCAATACATACTATGATTCTTAAGATTTTTGTGCCAATTTTTGTAGGGTGCTCCACTCTTCGTATGATGGAAGGTCAATATTTTGTAAACTATGGAAAGTCAACTGCAACTTCGTCAACATTCCATATTTAGAAGATTGACTTGACATCACTGTTTCATCCAATACCAAATTTAGAGTTCTAAATGATTGAATGAATTCCAGAAAGCTTTGGGAAGTTGTGTCCTTAGGAAGCAAGTCTAAATCCGACTTCATTTTTATCTCCATGCTTTTTTTGTAAGCTTCTTTTCCAATGAATTTATTTGATGGGTCATCAGTATTAGGCAAACCAAGTTTAATCAATTTTTTTTCTTTTCTTGCAGCTTCAATATCTTTTTTCCACATTTTTCCATAACTTCTGATGTTTCCCTTAGTTTCTAGCATTTTTGAATGATAGATGATGTCTTAACTGTGGCATCAATGCGGCTCTTAATTCCCTTGGATGCCAAGTAGCCGTCACTGGAACTGTAGACTACTTGCAGAATATTTTTTGTCATATCCTCTTTTGAATAAACATGTGTGCTCTTCTCAAAGTGCCCTTTGATTTTCATATAAATTACTCTCAGACTTTCATTCAATTCAAACCATTCCCACAACTTGTCACTCCTCTGCATTATTTGTTGCCAAATGTTTTCTTGTATATACTTCATTGTATTTTTCATATTATCTTTCAATCTACCCTCCAAAGTTTTTATTTTATCATTTGTATTGTGTAGGTCTTCTTTCATTTGTGCACATTTTTTTCTTTCTTCCTCTACTTCCTCTTGCAAATATTTTTTTCTTTTTCCTTCCCATGATCCAATAGGTCCTGTAATTTTCTCATTTCGGTAGCAATAGACTCATAAATTTTGTATAATTTTTTTAAACTGGCTTTTTCCTCATCAATTTTTTTACTGCTTTTAGCAAGTTTTTCTATCAGGTCCTTCAATTCTGCATCCATCCCCAAATTTTTTATCCTTTTCTATAAATCATTGAACTTGCTTTCTGTTGCTTTCCTCCTTGATTTTTCGTTTGCCAGGTCTGCCTGTAAATTTTCTATTTGTTTCTCCAATTTATTTTTTTCTCTCTCCACCTTTAGCAGTGAAGTGTAGGCCACTTCGTTAGTCCTTTTTGACACACTAATTTTTTTCCACATTATGTACTTTGGAAAAATCCATTTGGAGGGTGCTAACTTGAAATTCAAAGGGATCTATCTAACTATGTGGTGGATTTTTATCTTTAGTTGGGGTCGGGGGCATAACAACCATGAACTCCATCATATCTTTATGTGGGTCATGTGTTGGAAATACCCTATTCCTTGCAGGCTCTTCGTTTAAAACTTCAGTCAGGGAAACCCTATGAAATGCTTTCTTTTTTTCTTTCTTTGCTTTTGTTGTGTGTTCATATTTTTCATAGTAATCACGATATTGAAAATTTGGGCTTGCTGAAGCAATTGAATGTTTGAAAGGTGACATAGGAATACCAAAGGCTCCAGTTCCACTTATTCATGTGATTTTAACTAATGCTTGACTAGGATTACCAACAACAATTCCTAATACTGTCCCACTAACACTTTCATGTGTAGTTTTCATAATCTTTTTAGGTGTGTGATCTGAAGCTGCAAATGATTGTTTTGTAGTGTCAGTGGCACTTGATATAGGATTCTGAATAGTATTAGTATCTACCACTAGTGGCCTCTTGCGAGAGATATTTTGTTGTAGCCCTTGTCCAACAACTAGACAACTAGTATCAGTAGTACTAGTAGTACCCATGCCAACCCCACCATGGCCACCAATCACGTCACTTGATTGAACAATAATGGGAATACTATCCCCAGATTCCCCACCTATGGCAGTGACACTTGATTCACTACCAATGGGAATACCATGATGTGGTGGTGGTTGTGGATTTGAACCTGAAATAAATGTAGGTGGACCCTGAGGGTAATGAGTAGTACCTATCCGTGATGAATATGAAGAATCAATTACAATGACAGGTTTAACATGAGCTTTTGATGTTGATACTGATGGAAGTTGTACCTGAAGTGGATACCAAATGCCCTCTCCTCTGGCACCAAGACCACCACCTTCAAAACCCATTTTTTGCACAATGTTTGCCCCTTTGCTATATTTTTCTTTCATGGACTCATGGACTGCACCTAATATTTTAGGGACCGTAGTAGTTGTTGGAGCGGGCTCAACCTCATACTCATCATCATTTTCAATCCTGTCATGTGTTGTTGTGGGATGCTCCATATTCCACAATTTGCTAAACTCTTCATCCTCGTTGATGGTCTTAAATTTTGCACTGGTCTTTGGTTCTCCGAGATTCTTCCTCATAGTCCAAAAATCATTTATTTTGGTTTGAGTCCAAAAACTCTCTTTACATTCTTGCATAATGATTTGGGAATAGATTTCTTAGATGGATTAGCAAATTTTAGGTAGAAATTGTAGGACCTCCTATTTTGGATGCCCTGGCCCTCCTCTGTTGTCCTCTGTGTGTGCAATGCCATAATTTGTGATGAAATTTCTTCTGTTGAAATGTTATTGTCGGCTGCAATTTTCTCCATCTCTTTTTTAACCTCATCCTAGGAGTTCATGTTTCTAAGATTTTCTAGCAATGGTTTACTTTCATGTTGACATAACGTTGAAGAGTTCCCATTTTTCTTAAGCCTTGCTTGAACTATACCGATTGGATCATATTGCCAGAGACCCTCATCACCAAAGTTAAAAACTATCAAAAAATCATGTGCCACATTGAATGCTTTTCTCTCAAATGTGAACCCTCCACATGAGAAAGGCAAGGAAGGAAATATGCTCTTCTTTTGCTGACCATGGAAGTGCCTATCTGTGCTCTCCAATTGCCGTACATACTCCAATGCAAATACCCTCTCTGTCACATGTATTGGAAGTCTGTATGGTTTTACTGCCGATCCGTAAAACCTTAACACAGTGAATTCTTCCATGAAGAACCAGTCGGCCAATTCTATTTGACTTCCGAGTTGAATGCAATCTCTACAAGACATAAGCAACCTAGGCATGGAGTGCTTGTAATTTCATTATACATTGGTGCCAAAAAGAAGTCTACAAAATGGTTGTAGTTCTTTCTGTTATCATGCATCCTTATCTTTGGTGTCCATTCATATATTGGACACTTTGTTCTCTTCCCAGTCTTCTCATCAATCTTATAGTTCACAATTTGAAGCTTGTTGGTCTTGAATATTGCACGATACTTGGATAGAAGGAGATAGCACAAGTAGGATGAGAACCTAAATGTCTTACAGGAACCTTTTTTTATCATTAGTAATTGTCTTTGCATGGATTGAACAATGTGCTCAATAAAATTATATCTTACTGGCTGACCTACATAATGGATATTATAAATCATTTCAATAAGGCTTGCACCCACTTCCCTATTATTTTCCAATCCTAGGCAAAACGACAGCAAGGAAATAGTATCCCCAACCCATGGAACAAAAATGTTAGAATCATAAGGAGGCTTATGATTCTAATCCAACACAATACCAGTACCACTCTTTATTAGAGCTTTGATAAATGAATCTATGTGACTTGGATTGAGACTCGCATAATTCCCTACCAGCTTTCCAAGGTCAATTTGGACGTTTGAGTTTTGGGCTTCAAATCCTAGGTTCAACAAATGAGCAAATTCTCCCTCGTTTATGGATAGAATTTCCTCTTTTGTATTTTTATTGACAATTGCTTTTTTATCTTCATCATAATTTTCGGCACAGACAATGACAAAATTAGGGCAAGGGAATACTTCAGGTAACACCATGCTTCCCAATCCAACATCCCATGATGCAATTTTATATGTTTTTTGTTGTAACATTGGGTTGAAAATAGTAAATTTTGCCCTACATGCATCTGCCGCCTTACTAGACAATACATACCTAATATCTATGATACGCTTTTCACCATGGATAGTAGGGTCATACATATCATGGTATTCATCAATGAAACCTGGTGTTTTAACCAATTCAGTTAGGTAAATTTTGTTTTTCACTTGGCTTCCTGTTGAACTACTGCTTCCTGTTTTCCCCATCGTTGTTATTGTTAATAATTCAAAATAATGCTAGATAAAAACCTGAAAATGCTAACCCTCAAATTGGACCATGAGATTAAAAAAAGCAAAAATGCGGGATGTAGGTGTTGTAGATTTTACTAAGAATTTATATTTCACTAGATTGGCGCAAACAGTCTCTGTTGCAACTTGCATTCCTCAATCTAGTAGTTGTTTCTGAATCTCCCTCGATTTACAGGTTTGTCCATGAAATGAAATACGATTATGATTTACGAGTCTCTTATTTTGAAAACTCTGAAAAAGTACAAAAGTAATACCTAAAGGGCAAAATATCTAGAATCATGTTGTAATTTTATTAATTATTATTAATAACTATTCCATGCCAAAGGACAAAACATTCATTACTTCAGTATAAAATTTGAGGACATTAAATGTAAAACGTTCAATTCTGGGTGAAGTTCTCACAAATGTGTTCACTTCCCACATTCGGGCCGAAATCTACCCTAAGCCGTTGATCTTAACTCATCCAATGAACGATGGCAAAATATCTAGAATCATGTTGTAATTTAATAAATTATTACTAATAACTATTCCATGCCGAAGGACAAAACGTTCATTACTTCATTATAAATTCTGAGGACATTAGACTTAAAACGTTCAATTCCGGGTGAAGTTCTCACAGATGTGTTCACTTCCCACATTCGGGCCGAAATCCATCCTAAGTCGTTGATCTTTGCTCATCCAACAGATGATGGTACCTGTTGTCAGATGTCGTGGCCTGTGGGTCCCATGACTTCTGCCATTTTTTTGGCATGTCACCATACTCGTGTCACTTTTTGTGTCTGTTTTTAAAGTCTATTTAATCATTTTAAACTTCCGCCCGAAAAAGAGCTTTATAGACTTAATTATATTTAATTAAATTTAAAATTTTCAATTCCAATTTCCAGGCGAAGTTCTCACAAATGTGTTCACTTCCCATATTCGAGCCGAAATCCACCCTAAGTCGTTGATCTTTGCTCATCCAACAGATGATTGTACCTGTTGTCAGATGTCGTGGGTCCCATGACTTCTGCCATTTTTCTGGCACGTCACCATACTCGTGTCACTTTTCGGGTCTGTTTTTTAAGTCTATTTAATCATTTTAAAATTTCGCCTGAAAAAGAGCTTTACAGACTTAATTATATTTAATTAAATTTAAAATATTAAATTTCGGGCGAAGTTCTCACAAATGTGTTCACTTCCCACATTCGGGCAGAAATCCACCCTAAGCCATTGATCTTTGCTCATCCAACGAATGATTATACCTGTTGTCAGATGTCGTGGGTCCCATGACTTCTGCCATTTTTCTGGCACGTCACCATACTCGTGTCACTTTTTGAGTCTGTTTTTTAAGTCTATTTAATCATTTTAAAATTCCGCTCGAAAAAGAGCTTTATAGACTTAATTATATTTAATTAAATTTAAAATGTTAAATTCTGGGCGAAGTTCTCACAAATGTGTTCACTTCCCACATTTGGGCCGAAATCCACCCTAAGTCGTTGATCTTTTCTCATCCAATGGACGATGGTACCTGTTGAGTGTTGTTAGATATCGTCGGTCCCATAATAAGAGACATTTAAATTTTAAAGATGTGCAATAGTTTGAGATAACTATTAGATCTAATGTTAATATTATTTGTTAAAATATGAAATTGAAAAATAGTATAAAACATGAAACTTAGTTTCTAGAATAAAACAAATAACTAAATAAAATTTTTGATATACAATTTGAAAGGTAAAAGATTAATATAAAAAAGAGAACATTCAATATTAAATCTAAAATATTAATTTAAAGTTTAATATAATTAAAATAAGTAAATATGTGCAGTCTTTTGAAAAATGTGTAGTTCTCAACTTGTTAAACGAATAAATGTGGCAAGTACAACTGTCAAGGTGGTGAATGTTTGTTGCGGAAGGTCGCATGAACGGAGGGAGGAGAGGATGGCAGGAAATCTTTTTCCCAATCTCATGGCATTAATTACTTATCCTCCACACTCATTACCCGCCCTAGACGGAGGCATAATTTATTACCTTTTGATCTGCATGCCATATTTTGTTTTGAAGAAGACCAAATTTGTATCTTGTAGCTTCTGTATTACATTATTTTTGTAGGAAGTGTTTTTTGAAATTGCAGGTGACCATGGAGGCCAATTTCACGCTGCGAATAGAAAAGAAATTGGTGCTCTTTTTGGGAAAAGTATCGGATAAAGGAATGCAAGGATTATTCTGGTTTAAGGATGAGAAGCTGTGGGTGGCAGCTCGTCTGATGCTTGCGGAGGAGGTAGCACATATCCGTCACCGATATCGAACCAACATGGAGGTATACTCTTTGATTCTGGGGTGGGCCTGTGAATTCGAACCGGAGGTGGAAAATTTGAAACTCACTTTGGTCAAATTGATAGGAGGGATTTTTTGATCAACCTGAACTCAATTTTGGAGTGGGTGTGTCACGAGTTGGCATTCGAATTAAGGAAGGGGACGACCAGGAGGAATTGCTCCCTTTTATCCGTGGCCCAGAGGATGAAATCAAATACCAGTGTCGTGAACGAGCTCATGTGGGGTGGGAAGCTATGAAACTTTTCATGAAATTAACCAGGGTGGATGAAGTCTTGAAGGCTCTGCATGTGGTGGCAAGGATGGAGGTTGGTAGGGAATTGAGAGATAGATTTGAAGAAGGCAGGGCCATACAACTACTGGAAAGTTTGGAGGGCGACCCCGACTTCGGGTGCCTAGACTGCATTCCAAAAATGAAAGCTGAAGCGACAAAAGGGAAAGCATCGACCTCCGAGGAAGGAAGAGAGGAGGCGACCTAGGGGGATAGCGAGTGAGTGGCCTATTGGCTAGTGCTTTTTAGTTTGCTTCCAAATGTTTTCAACTGTTAGTTTTTTAATTCCAAATTTTTTTATCAATGCTGGAACATTTGTTGGATAACCAACAACGAATTGGTTTTTTGTTTACTGCTACTAGATGTAGGGTAGGATAATTTACAAGTTTGGACTCTGGGCAGTATGAATCTCTTTCTGTCTGCGTTTATGCATGGTGATGGATTGTAAATTTTGTATTTTGAAATCTTTGAATCAATAGAATGAAAAAAATATTTACAGATAAAAAAGAAGTAAATTTAATATAATTAAATTTATTTTAATATAAGTAAGTTGGAGTTTTAGTTCAAATCTTAACTATATATTTATAAAATTATAATCAACCATAATCAATGTACAAATAATTAATGGCATGAACTGAATTTTTTTTATATATATTAAATATAGAGGAAGAAGCATTACATAAAAAAGATCACAGTATTAAATTTATTTCCATTGTTTAACAAATAATTGAAATAACATAGCTCATATACAAAAAACATTTGAAAAACTTTAATTAATAAACATGAAATAGAATTATAGAAAGCATTTTTATATCCATAAGACTATTAATGGCAATGAATTCATGAAATCGCCAATAAATTATATATTTTCCATAAATAACAAAATATTCGCCAAAACAAATTAAATAATTTTCAAGCGGTGGGTAAAAATCGCCAATACATTTAAATAATTTTCAAGCGGTGGATAAAACCGCCAATACATTTAAATAATTTTTCCTTCGGAGTAAAATTTTTTGCTCATACAATTATATATTTGTTCCTTCTAACAAAAATTATTCGCCTCCCACAATAAATATTTTCCCCATAGAACAAGGTATTATTCGCCAGAAATTTATGGAATTTTTGTACCCTAGAAAAAAATCGCCAATACAAAATAATTCCTTTCCCCATTTAAAAAAAAAAATTCGCCATCCATATGAAAATTTCCCCCCGAAAATAATGTCTGATTTGCTAGGATTTTACATAGTTGCCCAGGGGGTGGTTTCTTAAAGTTATCCCTGGTGACCTGGCCAAACAATACCCAGTTGATAAACCCCAAATTTCTTTCAACTCCAAACAATCTTCCAATAAACAACTTGCGCGAAGGAGCAACCTTCAAACCAAAACAGGTTACATAGAATTGGAGAAAGAAAACCCCTTGCACATTTCTTCCTTATTCACTGGCACAAAACTCGGATGCATAAGGTAATGGGAAACATTTAAATGATACAGCTAAAGAGGGTAGTCGGGCTCCAGTCTCGCCAAAGGTCACAAATGTTGCTAATACTGGAGAATCAGGCAAACCTGAAGGTGTGTATAAGATCATTTTGTCAGACCACCTTATTCAGCCTCAAATAGATTTGTTACGCACCACAACCCTGGTAAACTTCATTCTACTATTTCCTTTATGCAACTTTCATTTTGGGCTAAACAAAATTGGTTGGGCTTGAAGGATATTTTTTTGATGGATAAGCAATCTCTCCTTTTTATTGCCATTTTTTATTCCAAAGAACATAGAAATTATGTTCATAGATATAAGGGATGGTTCTGTAAGGGTGTTGGTATTATCACTTTGGAGTGGGTTCCAAATTTTAGTCTGGATTCAGTTCCCCCTCTTTTCATGCCTTTTTGGATTACTCTCTCAGGGCTCCCGCTTGAATATCGTGATCTAGATATTGTGGAAATTTTGGCTAATCAAATGGGTATTTTTATCAAGCATGATCTTATCCCATATGTACTTTCTCATTTAACCGTTAGGGTATGCCTATTGCTAAACCTCACAAAGCCACTTCCCAAGTCCATTATAATGACTTCTTCCATAGGGAAATGTAATCAAGACATTTGCATACAGGGTACTAGAGATGTTGATGACCATATAGATAAATTGGATCATTTTAATTCGCAGTGTCAAGGATCAGGTATTGATGTTGTTAGGGTTTGCAAGGATTTTGTGACTCATTTCCAGAAATGCTCCTTTTACCAGTTTGTTGCATCTCCTCCTTCTACACCAAGTGAGACAGCAAGTGTAGTTGACTTAACCAAGAGCCCCGTACCTCTGAATAATGTTGATAATATTTCAAGACCTTTCCAGGGTGTTCAGTTTCAGGTAGATCCTCGTCTTTCTCTGATTCCTTCTCAATTCTTTTTAGGTTGTATGATAGACATTTTACTTCCAACAGAAAAAAGAACAAAGCCCTCCAATTAGAAGAAATCTCCTCAATATCAGGTTCCTATCTCTGGTTCATGTTCTCTGCAAAAAATTGGGGGTAGATACAAGAAAATATATTTTAAGATCCACTGCCCTTTAATCCTGGTTGATTGGTTGTATAAGAAAATATTTTCTTCCTCTCTCTTTAGGAAGCTCACTTCTTCTTTTCTGAGTTTAACTTCCGTGGGAACCTCAGATTCTCAATCCCAACAAATCTCTAAATCACAAAATGCAAAGAATAACCTGATCCATAGCTTGATGTTTAATTGCGAACCTTTCCATGTGGTTGATCACAATCTTCCCACTGTTGGATCCTCATCGAATACCCCAAATATCAAATTAATGGCACATGATATCCTTATCTTTTTTGCATCAAACTTGATTGTTGAAATTGCTCTTGAGGAATTTCCAGAAATTCAGGATGTCCCTTTTGTTGATGCTATGCCTATTGCTCTTAATACTTCACCACCCATTTTCTCACCCCTATTAGAGTCTAGTCATGTTGAACACCTTGTGGCTGAAGATAATTCATATCAGCCCTTTCAACCTCCCACACAACTTGACTTTGATTTTTCTCAACATCTCTCTCTTGCTCAAATAGTCTCTTCATCTCCTTTGTTATCTAAAACACCTAAAAAAAGAGTTCGGAAGCCCAAGATTCTTAAAATCTAAGAAGAGATCGTAACAGGTATCCAGTCTACAATTGTAGACAAGTTTTCACCCCACTCAAGACTGATAAGAACATGTTGTTCTTCTCGGATGCAATGAGGATCATATCTTGGAATGTCAGAGGTTTGAATGCCTTTGACAAGAGGGGACGAATAAGGTAGCAGTTGGATTCCTCCCAAGCAGACATCATTTTATTAAAAGAAACAAAGCTTTCTAATGAAGCCTCTCAAAAGATTTTTTAAAAATGGACTTTATGGGATTTCATACATATTCCTACAGTAGGGGCTTCTGGTGGTATTCTGACCTTGTGGAATTCCAGGACAATCAAAGAAAAAACTTTGAACCAAGGGAGAAATTGGCATCTTATCCTTATTGAAATTTTTGATTTATCCTTTGTTCTCTTTAATATTTATGGTCCAACAACTCCTCAAGAGAAACATGCTCTTTGGAATACTTTATCCATCAGCAAGGAGTTCATAAAATCATCTTAGGAGGTTATTTTAATGCCATTTTGTCTCATGATGAAAAACAAGGAGGCAATCCTACTATGTCTAAGGTGATTGAAGACTTTAGATCTTTTTTGTCTGATAACGCCCTTTCTGACATTTCACCTTCTAATGGTCAATATACATGGACAAACCTGATAACTTCCCTTCAAATTGCAAGCAGATTGGAGAGTTTTTCACTTCATATGAATTGATCCTTCAGAAATATACTTTTAGCTTTGATATTCTAGTGTTCTCTAGATCTGACCATTTTCCTATCTCATTATGCTTGGATAAACATGAAGCTTCTCATCATAGCCCTTCTTTTAAATTTGAAAGAATATGGTTTCGGCACACACACTTTCATGCTCTGCTTCGTCAATGGTGGGTAAGTGCCCCCTTCTGTAGGGGGAACAAAATGTTTCAACTCTATATGAAAATGCAGTTTGTAAAAGCAAATATCAAAGTCTAGAATAGGGAAGTATTCAAAAATGTCTTTGCAAAGAAATAAAATGTAGAGAAGGAATTAAAGGATGTCAACGAACTTATCTTTTGTAATGGGATTAATCCAGAAACCTTCTTAAAGCATAAACATTTACAAAGTTACTGGGAAGAATTGTGCTCTAGAGAGGAGGAGTATTGGAGACAAAAATCAAGGGAGCTATGGTTAAAAGACAGGGAAAAAAAATACTAAGTTCTTTCAGACATCTGCAAAGATTAAGCAAGATACATCTACTATCTTTTCTATAAATGCCTCTTCTTCGGGGGTAAAAATAACTAATGAAAAAGAAATTAGGGAAGAGGGTGAAATCTTCTATAAAAATCTTCTTGTTCCCTCCTCTCCTTTTGTTCCTAAGGAGTCCAGTGTCGAGGTATTGCTAGATTCCATCCCTTGTTTGATTTCACAATGTGATAATGATTATCTAATGCAACCTTTCTCTCTTGCTGAACTACAAGAGGTGGTAGTTTCGATGGCTTCTGACAAGTCTCTAGGTCCTGACGGTTTCACCATGCTATTCTTTCAAAAGTGTTGGGACGTTTTAAGCTTTGATCTTTTAATGGCTTTGGTGGAGTCAAGACAAAAAGCTTTTATTCTCAAGAACTTCAATTTAACCCATCTTTCTCTTATCCCCAAATCCAGCAATCCTCAATATTTTACAGACTTTAGGCCTATCTCCTTGTGTAATATAGTGTACAAGATCTTCACAAAATCTATTTATCTCCGGTTAAAATCCTTGATACCTAAAGTAATATCTCCTCAATAAGGAGGTTTTGTTCCTGGTAGGGAAACATCGGAAGGTGCACTTGTGGCTCATGAAGTTTTGCACTCAATTAACTCTTCACAGTCCCCTGCTTTCAAAGCTAAATTAGACATGTTGAAAGCATATGATAAAGTATGTTGGTCTTTTCTTTTGAGAGTGCTTAAAAAGTTTGGCTTTTCGGATAAGTGGTGCAAATGGATCAAAAATTGTCTATGGGGCACATTTTTCAGTTATTATTAATGGTAATCCTTCTAGTTTTTTTCAAGCCACCCAAGGAGTTCGACAAGGTGACCCACTATCACCTTTTCTCTTCATTATCATGGCAGAAGCTTTTAGCGGATTGGTCAATAAGAAGCTGATTCTAGGTCTTTGGAAGGGGGTATGCATCCCTAGTACCTCAATTTCTATCACTCACACTTTATTTGCAAATGATATACTTTTATTTGGTTGTTCCAATATTCAAGAAGCAAGGCATATTAAGAAAATGTTGGACACATATACTTCCGGATCTGGGCAGAAAATCAGTGTTTAGAAATCTAAATTATTCATATTTAATACTTGTGAAATGGTGTCTAATAGCATTATCCAGACATTGGGCTTTCCATTGGATTCTCTTCCATCTTCGTACTTGGGCATCCCTTTCTTTATGGCAGCAGGGAAACCTTCTTTTTGGAATTATGTGATCGACAAATTAAAAAGAAGAATTTTTGTGTGGAAAGCTAAATGGTTATCTCTGTCAGGCATAATCCTTCTTGTCAAAACTATTTGGGCTACAATCCCAAACTACTACATTTCAGTCCTTCAAGCACCAAAATCTATTATTTCCCATATTGAGAAAATTATTCAAAATTTTATTTGGAAAGGTAATTTTTCAAAAGATAAAAATATCTTGCTTGTGTCTCTCAACAAAATGATTCCAAGTAAATCTACGTGTGGGGTTGGTCTGCATGATCTTTCAAAAAGGAATAAGGCCTTTCAAGGAAAGTTGGTTTGGAATATTTATGTAAAACCACATGCTTTGTGGTGTCAAATTATGCAAGAAAATTATTTAGATACTCTTACCCCGTCACGTATATTTACTATCCTTGGTCCTCCATCAGGGTCTACAGTTTGGAACTTCATGATGGCTTCTAGGAATGTGATTACTAGATATTTATCATGGCAAGTACATAATGGTAAAGATGTCAACTTTTGGCATGATTCATGGAGTGGTCTCCCCCCTCTTAATCTTGAGGAATCTCTAGTAGATGTGATCCCTATATTTATTGCTCAATGGGGATCTTACCTTTATGATTACATAGATTATCTTGAGAAGCCTTCAAATTGTGTCATTTGGAAGAAGACAACTTTACTCCCAATCTCCCTGGATCAAAAGGTAAAATTCTCTTTGATTCTCAATAACTGCATTATTTTTATCTCTAATGGCTTGGAAAAATTGATATGGTGCCCTGCGGAGAACAAAAAGTACTCTATCAAGCAAGGGTATAAGGCAATTCATCAGATGTCTGTTCAATCCTATTCACAAAGAGCTTATAACTTTTGTTGGAACAACAACATTCTTCCCAAGGCAGGGATGTTTGCTTGGCTTGCTCTACACAAGAGAATACTTACCAGTGAGAGACTTGATAAATTGAACATTGCACATCCATTTGCCTATATACTTTGTGGTGAGCATAGTGAAACGTTAGATCATCTCCTCCTCCAATGTGATTTTGCTCATTATTGTTGGATGTTTGTGCTTGCTAAGCTTTCCTTTAGCATCCCTCTTCCAAATAATGTATGGGATTTGTTCCAGTCATGGCCATTCTTTTACTCATCCTCTCTTTTTGCATGCATTTGGAAAGTGATCCCATCCACAGTAGTATGGTCACTTTGGTGGGAAAGAAATAAACATATTTTTAGAAAGCATACATCTCCTCTTTCTAATGTTTTCAATTACATTGAAAAATCAATATCAGAACTGGTTAATGCTCATGTTTCAAATCAGTTCAATCCAAATAGGGAATGTACTTCTTGGGATGGTCAAGTTATTAATTGTTGGAAGGGAATTTCTATTTCTGTATCACCTTGCTTTCCGAGATTGAGAACTAGTAAAATTGATAGAAATAAAGTGAAATGGTGTCCTCCAGATTCAACACATTTCAAATTGAATTTTGATGGCTCCTCTAAAGGGAACCCGAGTGATGCAGGAGTAGGAGTATGCATAAGGGACCACACAGGGTGTGTTTTTTCTTTGAAATCTGTTTCTATTCCACCGGGTACTAACAACTTTGTAGAGGCATATGCTTTGCTTGAAGGCATTCTACTAGTTAAAAATCTAAACATCTCTTATATTCACATTGAAGGTGATTCAACTATTATTATCAACGCTTGCATAAAGAGAAATATTGACAATTGACAGATAAGATATTTACTTGAACAAGCATTAACACTTATTGATACATTTGTAAACTTTACTATTTCACATGTGTATAGAGAAGGGAACCGTGTTGTAGATCATTTGGCAAATATCGGAAGTTCCAAGGTGGAACTTAATATGATGGGTTCGAATTGTGATCTCGGTTCTTTTCCAATTCTGAAGGAAAAAAATTTGGAGGACATGGGTACAGGATAATATTACACATGGTTTTGTAGTGGTCTTTTTCATAATGATAAAAATTGGTGTGTGAGGTATTATAATTGCAGGGTTTTGTGGTTTTGTTGTATCTGAATGATGTGAATGGATGTCGATTTGAGAATCTATGAAGTGTGTTGTACTTCAAGTTGAACAAATGCATAAGTAGGGCAGATTGTGGACTGCTATGTAAATGTGTACAGATTTCGTGATGTTTTGGTTCGGACTTCATCTTGTTCAACATATTTCAGAAAGCATTTGATACTTGGGGATGATTTGTGGCATTCGGTATTTTGGACATTACGAGATATATTGTACTTTTTGGCATACTAGGGATTTAAGTTTCACAACCTTTCTATGTATTATTGAGAAAGGATCAGAGTTTTTCTTTCTGGTTCTTTTCTCTGAGAGCTCTTTGAATCAGCTTTTGTAAAGAAATATATAAATAAAATATATTAAGTGGCATTGCCACCTTCTTAAAAAAAAAAGAAAAAAAAAGTCAATTACATACGATTACTAATTAACATCTCCCATAAATAAATATAAATTAATAATTACCACATATAATATAAATACTAAATAATATAATCCCTATAACACAATATATAAAGCAGGTGAAAGAGAATCGCAACATCACACCCCGCTCATATATGAGTGATGTGACATCTTCCCTTTCACATCCATAACAGCAAGACATCATAGCAAAGACATAACATAATAAATGGCATCAACACCATTCACATTTAATGTAATCACGAAATAAGGGTTAGCACATGACAAGTCATCATAATTAATAAATATACACCATCTACTAGATAATCAATAAACACCCATTAACCAAACATAGACCCTAACATCGCAATTAATCCAGAGCATAGATTCAACATCATCACAGTAATCATAATGAATCTACTAATATCAAAGAGAATATCAATATAAAGAGTCAAACAAGAAGCAAAGAGTATCAAGAGCATATAAAGAGTCCACCAGTATCTAACATAACCCATCATAAAGGATGAATCATGGAAGGGCACTATAGTCACAATCCCGCATTTGTTTTTAGGTGATAATTTATTGGCATGCGACATCACACATTCTTTGCAGGTTCTTTCCCAAATAAATATCCTTTCCACTAATTATATCTATTCACCCTATTTATCAATAACTACCTACTTGATATTCAAAAGGTCTTATTAAATTCTATTGTTGGTAATTGCTTTGAATATAATTAGATCTATCTATTTCATGATTTCTCATAAGACATTAATATATAATTCTCACATGACATCTTAATTTAGAACAAGAGACACAAAACACCAAGTTCTTGCCATTAGTGTGATTAGTTTAGAGTAGATAAAAGTAGAGGGGGAGAGGAGGGAGAGAAATAAATAGAGAGATCCAACTAAGCTTGTGTAATTTTAGCTTGAATTAGGTACGAAAATTTATTATTAGTTTTAATGTCCTAATTAGACATTTGTTGCCATGGATTTCTCGTTTGATGCTTTATGATGAGAAAGAGTACATGAGAGATATTTAAACGTATAAAATGATTGCTAATGAATGAATGCAATATTAAGAGAACTTCAAATTTTACAAAGCATGCACTTAGTTGGCTCCGATTACAAAAACAAAATGGAAATAGTTGACTAGTTTGAATTGGATTTTTGGAAAGGCAAGAGTCTAGCCTATAGTCACATCAAAATGGATGGATAAATGGTCAAATCTTGGTAGATAATAGTTATATTTTGGTAGGTGTATGTATAAATACAATAAATATAAGGATTAACTATGTATTAGAGTATACACATATAAAGATAAGGTGGAGACTATAGATATGAGTGGGTATGTTTGGGGATACGTAATTTAGCTAAGGAAATGAACCCAACTTCATACAATATTGTGTCATTTGTCGATATATACATGTATCAAGACGTTTCTTTAAATTAGACCAAAACTAAATAAAAATGATTTGAACATCTAAATTTTTACATTACAATACTTAAATACACCACAATAGTATTCATATAAATTGTTGATATGTAATTAAGTTAAACAAATCATTTTTTTTCCAAATTACTTATATTTAAATAGATTTTCATAAAATAAAATTTAATCCAAACATTCATATTATTTTTATATTATAGATAACATTTTTTTTTAAATAGAGTAAGAAATGTATACTAATTTATCAATATCATTATGATCAATAAGTTAAAGATCACAAGAATGGGAGATAGTTTGATGGGACAATATCCAAGGAGGCTGGCATGTGTGGATGTGACAATGAAGGACACAATACACAAGTGTCATGTCTGAACCTTTAACCAAGTGACAAACTAATTACTTCAGAAAATTAACTAAATGTTTGGTTTGTATTGGAATCGGTATGACTGCTAGATGGTGATGGCTTAAGCCTCCACGTCATAAGCAAGGAATTATGGTAGTAAAGGCCTCTCCCAGGATTTAATTCAAGTACAGGTTGGGGGATGATCTCATTATGATAGGTAATCACTCCGATTCATAGCCTTTTTCAAAGGTGGGAGTTATATATTTGGCATGTATGGAGGCAATGTCATTTCATAGTTCCCAACTTTTGAGTAATTTGGAAGCCATGGCCATGGATACCCCCGTTCTTCTAAAATCAACCAAGCAACAAATGGCCTTTCTTGGGGAGATTGCAGAGAAGCGTCTCCTAATGGTTATGGAATCAAAACACCCTTTGATTTTGCATGTGGTTAGGAAGGTTTTGGGCTCAAATTTTTTGAGGGAGACTCACAAGTATAGGGTGAACACGAGAATTTTGGCTATGTTTCTGACAACATGCATTCAATTGGGAGTTTGCAAACCCAGAATGAAGAAGGTTTTTGAGATGATCTTCTGACATTCCTTTCTGGGGGAAATTGATGTAGTTCTGGATAACGTTGACGACCAAAATTGCATTTTGTTGGCCCATCAATATTACTTGGCTCGAGATGCTGGGAAGGAGGTGAGGAAGTTCTGCATTGTTTAGACTATGGAGTGGGAGAAATACAATCAAGGTCTGGCAAAGAGGAATATAAATTTTGGTTTAATATTGTTTGTGACAAATAGTCTGGCAAGGCCGAAAGGGAATGATTTGGGGAATTATGTGAGGGAGGAAGGCCTACAGGGCATGCGAGATATCGGGGTGGTCGAAAATGGTGTAGTTGCAAAAGGAAATGTCTGGGGGCTTGGAAGAGGGGAACTGTGGATTCCAAATGACATGTGGCTAGTGGAGGAAGTGGCAGTTGGGGAGGCTCATGTGGACTGCGGGAGAGACTACCTAATTGCAGTGCAAGCCCTTGCTTCTCAAAGGGTATATGAGAGTATCACAAGCCCTTCGAAAAGTGAGTGATGGTGTTTCTCTACTCATGTTTTTTTTGTTTCTCTATTTTTTTATATGTTTCTATTCATAGTGTAATTGACATAATAGTAGTATAATTCTATTGGGATGAATGTTTTTGCACCCAGATTTTGTACCCCTAGCCAGAGTAGGCTTTCAGGATATAGGTGCCAATTATTGGCCTTTTTTGTTTACTCTACTTTAGTGTTGGAGCTAACCCAACCTTTTTGATGGAGGAAATGGTATATAGACACCTTTGGCGGATGTAAAAATCTATTTTATCAATATAGGTGCTGGCCTATCCAGCTATTTACTTACTAAAAAAAATAAGTTAAAGCTCAATAACATATTTTTTCCACATATAATGAAATTATAACTATTTTTTGATAGACTATACAATATATTTTATTTATAAATATTATTATAATTAATAATTGAAATAAATAACATTTTTTCACATATAATGAGAAAAATATAATTTACATTGAAGTCAACAAAACTAAATATTATAATAATAAGTAAAAATGAATACATTTGAATTATTTATTTAAGCTTGGTTGTATATTTTTTTGGTTAGTTTATAGTTAAAAGCTTTAATCATATCCATGTTTATACAACACATTCAATTACCTTGCCTTTTCTCAAAATATTGAAAATTAAATATTCTCTTTATTGACATATTGCGTGGAGGTCCCAAAGAGCATGGTGAAATAGTTTGAATTGTGGTTTTCAAGTGTAAAAAGTGAGCAGTGAAATAAAAGAACATCAGTTTGCTTGTCGACTTCTCTAGTCAAACACACTAATGTGATGCCAACGTTGCTTGATTGTGGTTCACTAAAATAATAGTTAAAGTTGCAAATAAACATAGCCTATATGCATGTAGAAAACCAGATGATTATGACTTGGACAGTGTCAAATCAAGTTGGCCCGTGAATAAAAAAACATGTGTGATAGATTAAATAAACAATAATCAAGCTTGCTTGTCAATTATATCAAGTTGGATAATGATGTCACACTCTCACATCTTATTTAATATACTGAATGTACAAAAAAATTGATTATATACAAAGTAAATTGAATTTTATACCCACTAAATTCAATATGAGTCAATAGAAATAAAGGAAAATGATATGAATGCCTAATTATCTTGCCATGGGTAGGAACTAATAAGATTAGATGAATGAATGCATAATATTACTATTTCCATGGATATACTTCTATAAATTTAAGAGTTGTAGTGTCATAAAATTGCGACCCTAGCAATTTTTGACCGCATTAGGGTCCTCACACATGCAAAATCAAATTCCCTAGCCTGATCGGAGACCAGAGATTGCTCAACCCTCGAAAACTACTTCTCCCTTGCCCTCTGCACCACCCTGTCTGCACTCTGCCTTGGGGAAAAGGGCAGGACAGGGGCGTGGCGCCCCTATTCCTACCCTATTTTGGAATTTTGCTTTGAAGGTTGTGTAGTGAGCAGGAAAACTTCCCCGATGTCGGCCTGTGATGAAAATCAGTTTCATTAACCCTAATTGGCAAGTAATTAAGTTGCATTTTCCATCTCATTTGCATAAGTTGGTTAGGAATAAGACATATACATGAGATTGCACATTCAAGAGCATTCAAGTATTCTTTTCTAGCATTGAGCATTCTCAAGTCTCCCTTCAAGGCTAGGTGTTGCATTCAAGTCAAGGATTCAACCATTGAAGAGAAGATTAATTCCAACATTCAACTTCATACAAGCATTTCTACCTACATTCTATCTACAACCTCCCTTGAGGTGATTTACATTACAGTCTTTCAGTTACATTTACTTGCAAGTACTTTCTTTCATTACTTGGTTAATTCCAAAACTGGGGTTTGACCTGAAGGCAAACCCCTAATCCCAACCCCTTTTCCTCTCTTTTATGTGTGTAGGTTGCAGGTGCGCAACTGTACTTTCTGATTTCGCCTCCATTTGTAGAGGTGGAAAAACCCTTTTTGTTTCGTGGATTCTTTGGAGGACCGTGTACATTCCCGCCACAGTCCAGGCAAATTTTTCTCAAATTCGCAAGGCAGCTTCATCTCGACATATTATTGCCAGATCGGGGTGCACAGCTTCATCCCACACTCCGATCTTGAGTTATTACTAGTTATTTGTCACTTTTGCACTTAGTCTCTATACATAATTCAATCAATTCCTTTCTATTCCAAATAGAAGAGGGGATTAACTTATCATTCCCATTTCATTCAGAATTATATCTTCTTCTTTTGAGGTTGAATCTAGTGAATTTTCTTCCCCCTCTTCCAATGTAATGTGTGAAAAGTGTTTGAAGGGAAATCCGTAGTGAAACTCTCATCTCTCCTTGGAGGGAAAGGGTAGTTTTCCTCTTGATCTCTCATTCACACATTTTTCACCCACCATTACATTTTGGTGACATTACATTTTGGTGAACTCGACATCTTGCATGCTTTCCTTTGAATAAAATTGCATATTTTTCATTTGCAAGTTTCAAATTTCTGCAGACTTAGTGGTTAAATCATTAAAAACCCTAGTTTTTAAAATTAAAATTGAACTTGTGATTTGTAAAAATTGCTTGTGGTTATCTTAGATCTGAAAATTATTTTGTTTGTCAAATTAAATTTCCTCATTGTCTTGTTCAATTTTCAAATCAAATTTACAAAATTAAGCGGTTACTTGTTAAAACCCCAATTTTCAAAAATCATCTTGAATTTGTGCAAAAATTGGATTTCCATTTAATTTTCAGATTTTTGATTGTTCTCAGATTTGTTTTCATTCCTACAATTAAAATTTTCAATTTTCCTCCTTTTTCCCAAAATTCAAATTTCAAAATTAAGTGGTTAGGTTATAAAATCCTAATTTTCAAATTTAATTGGATTTTGTGCAAATTTCAATCAATTTCATTCCAATTCAAATTTCTAAACATTTTTCAAGGTGTCCCTATCTATTAGGTTTAACCTTTTTCAAATTTACAATTCAATTCCTCTTTTTCTTCAAAACCCTAATAGGGTCCTATTTTTATATTTGAACCTTAATTTCGCCCATCTAGAAATCGTAAAATTCGCCAATTCTTGGGGGTTAGCTTTGAAATCATCATAATATTCGTCCCTGAAATTTTCAGAAAAAGTTGGTCGGACCATGTGCATTCTCGCCACAGTCCTCGACTTTTTTTTCGAAATTTCGGGAGACTGTTATGACTATATTTAATAGCCTAAATCCAGAAGATTGGTTGATTTTGTTGATTTTTGATCCCTCTAGAATCGAAAATACCTCCAAAATTCAACATTTCAAATTTCAAGAATTTTTTTAAAATTAAGAGGTTAATTATAGTCTACCTTGGTTTTATAATTAAGTGGTATTCCCTTGGCCCTAATTTTAAAATTTCCAATTTCCTTTCATTTTTGGAAATTGTGTCATCCTCTTCTTTCAACAAAGTTCAAATTGTTTAATCGGTATTTTCTTACATTTTGCATTAATCAATTTTGTAAGCTTTGTTCCAAAATTCAAAATTCAAATTTTCCCTCTAGTGCTTGAGTTTTACCACTATTAGTCCTACCTACACTATCCCCGTTAGATGAAACATTAAAATTAAGGCCACCCAAGGTTTAATTACTGAGGAGATGGAGCCTAATTTGGGTGACTTCTTTAATGAGGATCATGCTAATTCTTCCCATCCTAATCATGTACCTATTCACCCCATTGATGAATCCCATGATGAAGAAAAAGCTTTAACTAGGGTCTCTATAGATCAACTTTCCACATTGGACAATCAATTTGATAACTTTCAACAATGGATGTCCCAAGAATGCCCTAATAGTGAAGCTCTTCCATTAATTGAAGGTCTTAAACGCATGATTCAAAGTGATAAGAATGGAATTGATATATTGTGTGGCATTGCGCATATTGTTGAATCTAATGTCATGCCTATCAAGAGTTGTGCTGAAACTCTAGGTTATTCACAACCTTCAACATGATTCAATCCTTCAATTCCTTTGACTACTCTTATGACTAGTATTCCTACTTTTACCTCCAACGTCATGGCTACTTCAACTCAAAATGTCATCCCTACAACCATTGGTCATGGGGTCAATCCCTCTTCTTCATTTAATCCTCCATCTTTACCTATGTCTTCCATAAGTATTCACATTATCCCTCAACCAATCAATGTGACACAAGGAGGCAATTCCTTCACAACTTTGTTCCTCCTTTAAGTGTCCCTTTTCCTACCCAATCATCACCTATGCCTACTTATCATAATGTCCCACCACCTTATTCTCAGTCCATGCCTTCTTTCAATAACATCACACCACCTTCTCAATAAACTATGTTTAGCATCAATTCTTCTATTGAAGTGACATATAACAATCTTGCTCAAATTGTGTCTTCCTTACAAGAACAAATTGCTTCTATGAGTCAATCCAAGATTAGTGTGCCCACCTTTGATTTTGTGAGCCCACTTTCTCTTGATATTGTTAAAGTCATGCCACCTAAACATGTTGAGGTCCCTCAATTAGAACTCTATAATGGAAAAGGTGATCCTCTTACGCTTGTCAAAACATTTCAAACCTTGTGTACCGATTTTGCTTATGATCAAAGATTTCTTGCAAAATTGTTTAGCAGAACACTAAGAGATAAGGCTTTACAATGGTATTGATCTTTGCCTTCTTAATCTATCACTTCTTTTCAACAATTGGAAAATGCTTTCATCCAACAATTGCAAAACAACATTGGTCCTAAAATCACTTTGACTGATTTAGTGCATTGTAAACAAGGTGTTAAAGAAAAAGTGATTGATTTCATTGGTAGATGTAAGCATTTGTGTGTTCAATTTTTTTTTCATGTACCTGATAATGATATTCAACGAATTTTCATTTCTAATTTGCAAAAAGATATCAGGGAAAAGCTTCTTTTGTTTGAGTTTACTTCCTTTCCACAGTTGTGTGCAACACTCCATAATTATCAACTGGTTGTGAGTCAAATGGAGTAATCCACTCCTATGGCTCTGAGTGATAAGAAGGAGAGTGTTCAACAACCATTTACAAAGTTCAAACCAACAAAAAGCTTCATCAAGTTCAATGATACAGTCAACAACAACAATGTGAATGCTACAACAGGTTTGCCTCTTATTTCTAAAAAATTTCCAAAGAGAAAGATAATTTACTCCTTTGAATGAATCTTTACATAGTATTATGTCTCAGTTGTTGCAAAGAAATTTTATCAAACTTCCTCCTATAAAACAAGTTGATCCTTCTAAACTTGCATCCCCTTATATTGATAACAATTCATTTTTTCAATTTCATCATCAGCCTGATCATGATACCGAGAGATGTTTTGTATTGAAAAATAAGATTCAAGATTTGATTGACAAAAATACTATATCTGTGGCAGGTGTGAATGATAAAGGCAATAAATTAGTAGCTCCTCCTAATCAAAATCTTTAAGATTTTCACTGATCCCTTGCCTTCTCATACCTCTAATGTTATTGAGATTGTGCCTACTTCTTTCTCTTCTGAGGAATTCACCTCTACGGCTCTGAACTTGGTAAATATGGTAGAAAAACAAGATACGCCTAAGGATCCTTGTATTATATTTGTTGGTGTAAATAATTATTCATCATGGATATTATTACACTTACTTAAGTTTACTTAGGATAATGCATTTCATAGTAGTTTGGATATGAGACACTTGGGTGTTTTGTGCCACAATGGGATAGTGTGTGTAGGAGAAATTTCACCTTTTATGGTGTTGATCTTGTTATTACACTATCATATCCACTTATTGTGGAGTGATAATTCCACCTTCGGTGGGTGATCCACCTCATGTGGAATATTATATTATTTCTCCTACCTACCCACACCTATTTCCTACCTACCCTTGTTTCTCATTGAGCCACATGTCATATTTGTGTGCTCATACATATCCCTAGCCTTGCCTATATAAGCAGGCTCTTCTACATTGTATGTAGCTATGTGATTGATCATTTTCTATTGATGAGAATACAGTTTATTCTTGTCCCATATTATGTCTCTATTTTGTACATTTCATTGAGCTCTTGATCTTGGCAAAATCCAACAATATTTGACCCTAGTGAGACCATTAAAGCACCCGATGGCCCTTTATACATAGTTGCGAAGGTTAAGGATATACCTTACTGTGGTGCCCTTATTGATCCCTCTTGCATGGTTAATGTCATAACTAAAGAGTATCTTTTCACTTTATGATTGCATAAACCAATATATGATGCTTCTAATATGGTTGTGAAGTCACTTGACGGATTCTCTTGTCCTACCATTGGCTCTATCACCCTTCATGTTGAATTCATACTAAATCTATGGATGTTAACTTTGTTATCATTTCTTCTTCTAAGCAATTCCATTTGAAGTTGGGCTATCCTTATCTATCTTCCATGAAGGCTATTGCTTCTCCAATCCACAAGTGTCTGAAATTTCCTCACAATGGAGAAATCATAACCATGAACCATAGCTTATTTCGTCCATCCGAAAGAAGCCCTAGTGTTCCTATTGATTTCTTCTGGCCTAAACAATTTCAATCTCTTCCATCAAGGAGCGATGCACTTTTTCAATCTTATCAAAAATGGAAGAAAGATATGATCTTATCCTTAATTCAACCTAGATCCCCAACACTTGGCATTCCTATCATACTTGAAGATAAAGTTCTCCCCTCATGGATAGAACTAATCTCCCTCCTAATGAAGATTGTCAACCTATTCCTATGGATGTGACTATACCTTCTCCTAAGATAAAAAACAATATTCTTCTTAAGGTTAGACCTCTACCTCCTCCTCATGATGGACCTGGTCTCCTTCGTACACCTAATATCCTTCCTTTGTATTGTGTTGTTCCACCTCCTTCCTCTTATCCAGAGAAGAGGCCTACTTCTCCTCTTGTTCAACCTAAAAGACCTCAACCTAAACCTTCAACTATCAAGGAGATAAACATTCCTACTTTTTCAAGTGTTCCCCCTCCTTCTCATCCTTCCACTAAGACTTTACGGAATCATTGTGCGAGAGAACGCCGACGAAGATGTCATGTTCGAGCTCGTGAAGTTGTCCGTCAAAATAATCAATCTCCTAAGACTTCGACAATTGACATGATTCCATTTTCTCCTAAGCAAGATGTTCAACCTACATCTCCAAATCATAAGTTGCACAAAACATGTGATGGTTTTACTCCTATTCGTGTTCTTGCTCCTCTTTCTCTAAACTTTGATGAAGAAATGGGTGAAAATGTTATTCATGATGGCAATACAACTCCTAATGCTTTTGATAGTGAGTATGAATATGTTGATGTGGACAAGCATTTATCAATTGAATTATCACAAACCCTAATCCTAGCTCCTAGAATCAAACAAAGTGACTTACAACATGAGCATAGTCCTTGTTTGGATCTTGTGATATCTCCATCTGATGTGCTCGATGTCGCTCCTTTGGAATGTTGGTCGCCTTCCTGAAATAGTAATCATCAAGATCAGGAGGCGGATGTCGTGCTAGATTAGCAATATTAGCACTGTAGATCTTCTCTCTCTCTCCTTTCTTTCTCTTTTGTGACCATTATTCTATGTGTATCCCTATTCTTCTATTATCCCCTTAATGTCTACTTGGGGACGTTGCAAAGCATTGAGATATTTTCTTGGTCTCTTTCATGTTGAGTCGAAAGACACCCTCTCTTCCCTTTCTTCCAAGGCAGTGTCCTTTGGAGAATGACGATTATTATATGCACATACATATATGATATACATGAGTTATCATATAGCATATTGACCTCGAGGAAAGTGAAACTACCTCGTGTTTTGTGTTCATTATCATTGGGTTTATTCCTCGATTGGGTGCTAAATCCTTGTGATAACGTGCTACGTCTCTTCTCTCTCTCTTGGGTGTATCCTACCTTAAAGAAATCGCTCTCGATAAGGTGCGTGCGATCACTTTAACGTGGGGGCATACACTTCGTTCATATTTTCCTTCTTGATACTTAGAGTTACTTAGTGTACTTTGTTTCACTTCATAATCTTTGGTATCCTTGCTTTCATGAATCATAGCGAGGGGAAATCTGCTACTTGCAATCATGGTTCTCCCCTTCTGGATCTTCCCTTTTACTTTGTCAATCGAAGTCGTAAGATCCTAAGTCTATTGGGGGCTTGGCGTATCTTCCCTCCTTGACGTGGTAAAAGTCTTTCAATCTTGTTTCCTTGTACTTTACCAATAGTATTGGCATACGCTCATACTCCCGCTAAAGTGGGGGCTAAATGTAGTGTCATAAAATTGTGACCCTACGGATTTTCAACCTCATTAGGGTCCTCACGCATGCGAAATCAAATTCCCTAACCTGATCGGAGACCAGAGACTGCTCAACCCCCAAAAACTGCTTCTCCCTTACCCTTTGCACCACCCTGTGTGCACTTTATCCTGGGGGAAAGGGCAGGATAGGGGTGTGGTGCCCCTGTCCCTGCCCTATTTTTGGGCATGACCCTTCCTAAGTCTACATTGAAGGTTGTGCAGTGAGCGGGAAAACTTCCCCGATGTCGGTCTTTGACGAAAATCAGTTTCATTAACCCTAATTGACAAGTATTTAAGTTGCATTTTCGCTCTCATTTGAATAAGTTGGTTAGGAAAAAGATAGATACATGAGATTGCACATTCAGGCATTCAAGAGCATTCAAGCATTCTTTTCCAACATTGAACATTCTCAAGTCTCCCTTCAAGGCTAGGTGTTGCATTCAAGTCAAGGATTCAACCATTGAAGAGGAGATTCATTCCAACAATCAACTTAGTACAAGAATTTCTACCTACATTCTATCTACAACCTCCCTTGAGGTGATTTACATTGCAGTATTTCAGTTATATTTACTTGCAAGTACTTTCTTTCATTACTTGGTTAATTCCAAAATTGGGGTTTGAACTAAAGGCAAACCCCCAATCCCAATCCCCTTTCCTCTCTTTTCTGTGTGTAGTTTGCAGGTGCTTAGCTGTACTTTCAAATTTGGACTCCATTTGCAGAGGCAGAAAAACCCTTTTCATTTCGCGGATTTTTCGGAGGACCATGTACATTCCCGCCACAGTCCAGGTAACTTTTCCTCAAATTCGCAAGGCAGCTTCGTCTCAACATATTACTGCCAGATCCAGGTGCGCAGCTTCATCCCACACTTTGATCTTGAGTTATTACCAGTTCTTTGTCACTTTTGCACTTGGTCTCTATACATAATTCAAGCAATTCCTTTCCATTCCAAATAGAAGAGAGGATTAACTTATCATTCCCATTTCATTCAGAATTCTATCTTCTTCTTTAGAGGTTGAATCTAGTGAATTTTATTCGCCCTCTTCCAATGTAATGCATGAAAAGTGTTTGAAGGGAAATTCATAGTGAAACTCTCTTCTCTCCTTGGAGGGAAAGGGTAGTTTTCCTCTTGATCTTTCATTCATACATTTTTCACCCACCATTACATTTTGGTGACATTACAAGATAGTAGAGAAAATAAGATGATTATGAGTGTAGGCGAAATCTTAGATGATGATATGATAGTTATCATGTAGACAATACCTAGAGAATATTAAGTTACATTTCACCTAAATGAAACCTTAAGGGACATTGATATAGATATATTACCTTTATAATACCTATTGCATTATTAAAATAACTATCACCTTGGTGATACTTGAGTGAAATAAAGATAACTACTTAGATGATACCACAAATGGAATTGATACAAATATCACTTAGGCGATACCTATGAATATAATTATTAGGGAGGTGTAACCTAAAAAAAAGATTACGATCACTTATTGTAGACATTAGAGAACATTAAGATATTTATTTCTTGGGTGATACCTCAAAGGACAATATGTTAGTTGTGTATGCTTAAAATCATCATTCCTTAACTAGAAATAATAAGGAAATCACAAATCCCTATTCTAGCTAAAGAATTCAAACAAACATCAATAGAATAATAAAATCAAAGCAATAAGGATGTAAAATATTAATCAAAACTCCCTATTCCATGATCGCATATGGCTTCCATTGTTCTTTACTTCTTCATGGTATGATGGCTCTCAGATATTGCACTGGTAACCTGCAATTGACACAAAGATTCGAAGTTCGTGATTGTTGAAATTGAGAAATTGATCCTGAATTTATAGATTTTTGGGTGAGATTGAATGATCAGTGGAACAAAATGATCAAGAGGTGGAACTCAGGTGAGCTCACATGTTGATTGATAGTTGAATTGCTGATTTGGAGGTGGAACTCAATAGATTGAATAGATAAGAGTTAACCGATTGAGAAAAAAGTTGATTGAAGGATGAAAAAGAATGATTGGAGGAGAATTAAAGAATGATGTATTTAATTGATTAATTACAATAGATTGTTTAGTTAACTGATTGAAATCTTTTTGGAAAAAAGCAAAGTGGAAGATAGAAATAGAGATTGAAAAGATAATGATTTAATTAATTAATTAATTTAGCATGTGCTTGAAGTTTGACTTTGATTTTTCAGTGCTAATTGAATTTTTATTTTATTTAAATTCAACTTGATCTTTGAATTCATGCAAACCTGATTTAGGAATTCAATTTGATTTTTGAAATCATGAAATTGAAATGCATGTGTAACGAAATTAAATGTAATTAGAAGAATATGAATTTGAATAAGAATTAGAAGAATAAATGAAATTAAACGAAATTAGAATTTGGGGAATTGAAATTTGAATTTGAATTTGAATTAATGAAATTGGAATTTGGGGAATTGGAATTTGAATTAATGAAATTAGATGAAATTAGAATTTGGGTAAATTGGAATTGGAATTTGAATTAGAAGAAAAAATTAGTTAATTAAATAATTTAAAGAAATTAGTTAATATTTAGAAATTGAATTTAATTATATAATTAAGATTATTCAATTAAAGGATTAAAATCAAAATTAATTTAATAATAAAGGGTTAAATGATTAATTGATTAGAAATAGAAATAGAATCATTAGTAAGATGATGAATAAATGTGAATTTAGAAGAATAAGATGAATTAAATTAATTAAATAATTATTTAAATAATTGGACAAATAATTAGTACATGATCAATGAGACATTTTTAGGTGTCTACATTTGCCCCTCTTTGAAACAATGTCGGAACGACGTTGTTTCAATGAAAATGAAAAAAATTATGCCCCGACAACGCTTACGGTGTAATGCCCGCTCGAGAGATTGTTTATGCATTAAAGGTATGAATGATCTCTTAAATGAAGAAGAATGAGAGATAGAAGATTAGTTAGTTGATTAGAGATAGAGATAGGTGATGTGAAGATGATATTGAGATAGAATATGAGAGAATGAACCTTTGAATGCAATAGAATGAAAGATGAGAATTAGAAGCAATTGAGGATGATTGATATGAGATGATAGATTGATATTGATAGACTGAAAAATGAAGATGTTGGTTTTCACGAGCTTTTATGCCTTTACTCATAGCGCAATATATTCATCATTGAGGCTTATTATGTAACAATGGAGCTTTGCACATCAGGGTATAAGGAACCAAGATGTAAAGATATCTCATTGAAGAAACAAACACATAGCAGACAAGGAGTGAACCCTCCATTCTGGGAATAATGCCAGGGGTCGAGGTATGTGGGGTAGTCACAAGCATAACTATCCTTGACTTTTGCATAGGATATTTGCCGAATGAACATACCAATCACAGACACCCACTGGAACTATTGCCCCAAAATTTCATTGGTCCACACCACAAACAACAAACAAAGAAAAGGATCATGCCCATCATGGCTCCTCTAGTCACTTGTGGACATCCTTGAGTAGCATGGGAATATGATATGTCACCAAATGATAAAAGATAAAGACTAACTACTAGGAAAAAATTCAACAGCCATACTGATGTATGCCTTCGTTCTTGATTGCTTGATGTGATAGTTGATAATGTCTGATCTCAGAAAGTGTGGACCTCGTTTAAGACTAATTTGTCTAGTTTTGAGTGTATCCTCTTCTGTTTAAGACAAGATAATGATCACTTGATATGGATAGTTGATACGATTGATTAGACAACTTGATCGGTTTGATTGCATATTATTGATTAGATAGTTGTATCCTTTGTTAACTTCGTGTGAAACGTCTGTTGAATATTTGCTAGGGTATTTGATTCTTGTGAGACATTTTATTGCAAGTTTTTTAATTGATTTTGATTGTTTTTTGATTTTTAGTTCTTCTCCAAGAGATTTTTCGATGTTTTTGGATTTTGTGGATTGATATTTGAATGGTTTTGATATTTTGAGAGATGAAACATGATCTGTCATCAATTGATAAAGATAAATCAATAAAAGATAAGACTAACTTCACCAAACGGGTCAACATCCATACTGATCCTCTTGCCATGTATAAGTGTTTCTTGATTGGATGTTTGTTTGATAGGATGCCCATTGTAGGAAAGATGTATATGTTAGGACATGATATCTGACAGGTACCTGTTTTAGGAATGATGTATCCGTAAAGGCACGTTGTTTGATAAGGATGTTGAAAATTGATAAGCAATTTATCGATTAAGTTGTAGACTAGCTTGGGAGTTTGTTTGTTGATACATAATGTGTTGAGCTCAATGTTTTGATCTATTTTGATCTATTTTGATGGATGGTCTATGCTTTCTTTCTTTGATTTTCAATTTTCAATTTTTTTTATTTTTCCGATTTTTTTAAGGACATTTTATGATTTTTAAAATTTTTTTTTAGGACATTATACAATTTAAAAAAAAAAAAAATTAGCTATGCCCCTTGTGTCTAGCAAGGCAAAGAATATTATGAGTGGATGAATAAACTATTGAGGTGAATATGGATAGGAGAAATATGGAGGTAACTTATTATGGAATTAGAGATGAGTTGGTTTCTAAGGACTATCGCGCGATGGATAAAATGTTTCCAAGTTAAGGGATTTTACAATGTAAGGTGATGGAATGGTGCATTGAATGGCATGTGGTCTACATGAAGAGACATATCAAGAGCTTTTTTGAAACCATATTTTTGCATTTTTCTTTTTGTCCTTAGTTTTGATCAAGATCAAGCGATAGAAAGGGGATACAAATAAGGATAGGATATGGATAGAATAAGCAATATCGTAGATAGTGATGGGTGATGGAAGCAAGGAATAGATATGATAAGGGATATGGACTAGAAGGTATGGATAAGGTGAAGAAAGATCATAAATAGTGATGGATGATATTTATGAAGATCTTTAGCTTTATCAAGATCAAAGATGGAAAAATAAGATGGATGTAGATAGGGTAATGGACATTGGAGGAAGGATAATGGGAGATGTGACAGAAAGGATAGATTAGATGAAACTTTCCCCCAAGTGTAGAGGTCTCCATTTGCAAAAAGGACAATGTGTAAAATCATGACAACATCTAGTGCCACCTGAATAGGTGTTCTTGAACATTTCAAAGATAGAGACCCAACCCACACTTAGAACCTTCGGAAAATTGAATCGAACATATCTAGTGACTAGGAAGCATACTCAAAAGGGAAGAAGAATTGAAAATTGGATCAAGGTACTTAGTCTTTGATTACCCATGTGTGTGCAAGTGGGTTTATTCTGACTCATATGATTATTGTAACTGTTAGAATCCGACATGACTAGCTACACAAGTTATCCTAACTTCAAAAGCATCCTGGATAGAGCCTCATTGCCAACAAGTGTTTGTATATCTCACGAGGTTATCATTGTAATCTCACAAATATTGCTCCATTGCCAGTAGGCATCGATAGCCTCGTTGGATTTACTCTCACGTTCCCAAAGCCAAGCATTTTGATATTGCATTTCATTGCATTTTTTTTTTTTGCTCAGTTTTTCTTTTTGATTCTTTGATATATATTTTTTTAAATTATTTTGTGCATTGACTTGTAAGCAATGAAGCTGACATAGGTTCAATAATTATAGTGGCACTAAAGTAGGATTTTAGATTTTTCACTAGCCATGTCTTCACCTAAGAGATCACAATGATATAGATCGATTAATTAAGTGTGTGGGATATAGTAATCTAAAGATGTTGATATCAAGATACAACAAGTGATTCTCTTTCCAAATAATGTATGCATCCCAACCAAAAGATAGTGTTAAAGAGGAACAACCTCATATTCTGAAGTGTTTCATGAATAGATGTCTAGGAAATGGATTGAACACAAGATTGAGTGTGGGCGAGCATGTGACAAAACGACACAAATGCCTATTTCATAGTTGAAGGATTTATGCAAAGGATTGAATGGGAAGGATGGAAGGATGGAAAGGAGGTGTTGGATGATAGATAAGATGTTGGAAGATTTGCAGTCGGGTGGACAAAAATGTCTTCAAGATTAAAGTTGGTACACACCTTAAGAGGTGGTGGAGTGATTGAGGACAAGTGGATTTTGGATTTTGAAATTTTGATGGAGGAGTGGATGTGGAATTAAGGACATAAGGACCCAAAACTGATAAAGGAGGTGATGGAAGAATAGATCTGGGAAGTGGAATATGTGTAGATCGACGATTGAGAGAATCTTTTGGAATAGCAAGTCTAGATGCCACTTTTGATTTTTCTTTGGATTGCAATTATTTTATGGGAATCCACATTGATTTTGATTTTTCTTTTTGTTTTGCTTCATTGGAATGCACTGCTTCTATAAGCAATTTAGGAACCCACATAGCTTTTTATTTTTCTTTTCTCACAATAGGCCTTTGTAGCCTTTTGAATATTTCTTTTCTCTTTTGGATCAAATTTTTCTTTGATTTTATATGTCTTTTAGATGAGACATGTTGATCTTTTGATGGATATGAATTTTTGGAATTTTTGAATTTATGCTTGGCATCCTGATGCAGGAGCATCCTCGGTTCTTGACAATCTTGCATCAACCAAAAAAATATTTCTTTATGTTTTCCTTTTCTGTTTTGAAGTTTCAGCATTTCTTTCTATGTTTCCGGGATTTGGCTCACAGGAACCTGTGGAGTTGGATTTTTCTTGAAGACTTTATCATCTTCCTTATTCCCAAACCATGGAGCATTTGGATAATTTTCCAGCAAGTTATCGCTACCAGTTTTCGAGATAGTTTTTTGTTACTGGTTGCCTGGACCTTTTTGCATTGGTGATCTACCGGATCCTTTCTGTAGCTTGCGGAGCCCTGAGTGTTGATTCTGATGTTCCTTGGCGTGTGGCCGACCTTCCCTTCGATTCTCACTTTGTCCTCTGAATTTTTTGGAAGAATTTATTTGGCGGAGGCTGACCTTGTTGGTTTTACATGTTAGGTCTTGTTCTTCGGGTTTTTATCCCTTTTGGGCCGACCGGATCCCCTTGGTTCATATAAATCATTGTAATATTGTATTATAATATATCAAAGAAGTTAGATAAAAACACAGAAGATAGATCTTGAGACTTGAGGTCCCAATTGTGACTTGTTCTGTATTTTGAGCATGTTTAGCAGGCATGTGAGTCGGTTTCTGTAACCCAATTGTTACCAATTGATTGTAATCAATTTTTATGATATAATTCAGTCTGTTTTGCATTGCCTCCATCATATCCTTGTATTTACGTTGTGTATACTCTTGCTGACCAGCCCAGACTGATCTCTTTGAGGTCCATCCTAACCGGTGACTACACCACATCCGCATTGCTCTCAGAGGGAATGGGATTTATGGATGAATAGGAATGTTTCTTTTAGATGGGTTGTTGTAGGCAAATGGTTGGAAGGTGCTCAAAGATGTGTGCCCTTGTTGATATTGATTTGTGACAGGGCAATTGGATTGTGAGCTGGGGATCATATGAATGGTGGATGGAGGTATGTAGGGTCCTAATATGGATATAAGGGAGGAAGGATTTGATTTTGGAATAAAAGGACCCAAAATGGATTTGGAGGATAAGGACTGTTATTTCTTGGATTTAGATGGAGGAATGTGCGATTTAGCAAGGACACCAATGTTTTGAGAGTGAGTTGTGTAGCCAAGGCCATGACAATTGAGATTTGATTTGATATGAAGAGGTTCTAATATACCTTGTTCATGTAGGCCTAACCCTTTGCCTTGATAATGCATTTTTTTACAAATCTTTTTAGCAATGGGATACATGTTATTTTTAAAACAAGAAGCGAGTCCATTTTGAGGAGGGTATGGCATGGAAGAAATGACAGGATCATGAATTAAACCGGACTAAATGAAAGTGGAAGAACCCATTTGATATGTGCAAAATTCATGAACAACTTGGGTAGATGCAATGGGATCTGGTGGAAGATTAGAACCATGAGGGGAATAAGAAGGGATGATTGGATCTTTATGTGGATATGGAGGATTATGAAATAGAAGTGAAGGAAAACTTTGATCTCGACTTGGAATAGGATCATTGGATTTTGTGCTTTTTTCTTGATTTTGAATTGGATCATTGGAGTTTGTGCTTTTCTCTTGATTTTGAATTGGATCATTGGAGTTTGCGCTTTGCTCTTGCTTTTGAATTGGATCATTAGAGGAGATGGAAGGGATATTATGATCTTGATTAGGAGGTGAATTTTGAACAGGATTGGGAAAGACACTCTGCTCTAGAAATGGAAGGTGATCTTCTTGGATGGAATAAAAAAGACTGAGGGGATCATCATAAGATTCTTGATAGGTGGGATCTTGATAAAAAAATTGTGTAGGATGGAAGGGTTTGTTCTTGATGTTGATTTATTTTAGGAGTCATTTCTTTAGACTTTGGATTATCCTCTTGACACAGGGTAGGAGTTTGGATATGCATGGGAGACTCTTGGAAGGTTTCAACACTTTGGCTTGATGAGAAAGGATTTTGAATGGGACTCACTATAATATGAGTATAAGGTGTGATTGGGTCTTGAATTTCCAAAGCATGGAAGGGACTAGCATCATGAATTGTATTAGCTTGGAAATTTATTGTCGATAGTCCTTGGGAGGTTGTGTTATTGGATAAATATGGTGTGGATTTCTTGTTAAGATGAGGATCCAGTAACTAGTGAGAGGGCGGGGTGAATTAGTAGTTAAACATTTCTGCAATAGTTCAAAAACAATTCAAAAACCAGTACCGGTAACTACTCAAACAATATATTAAACTGATTTATCAACCACTCACATTAAGTGTTCATCAACATGCAAATAAAGTAATGATATCAAATCCACACATCAATAATGCATCACCATGTGAACATAGAGATTTTTCACGTGGAAACCCAAATGGGAAAAACCACGGTGGGAATTAGCACCCACAAAATATTTGCACTCTTTTGGAATGCGCCTGGTTAAAGGCCTAGCCAGGTTAAGAGCTTTACAATATGCTCGGTTAAGAGTAGACCCTGTTAGGAGTCACCCAATGAAGGGATTTTGCCTTAGCCCTATTAGGAGCTTTACCCTGTTAGGAGTAACCTTGTTAGAGGATTTAGTACTCAAGTTAATGAGCCACCTGGTCAAGGGATTTACAAATAAGACCTGTTAGGATCTACCCGGTTAAGGGATTTCAAACTGATGTAACTGTTATGGAACAACATGGCAAATGATCTGATCACAACAATTCCTTGATTGCTAGTACAAATCCTTTTCAACTCAATCTTTGCTTCTCACATGCCAAATATTCAATTTGGTTTGGCACACTCTTCTTCTCAAACCACTGACACAAAATCTCTTCTCAAACTCGACCTAAATACACTTTTCAACTAGGTCAGTTACATAACCCTAATCACATTCAAAATACATTGAATTTACATCAAGCATGGTAAAAAAGTCCACCAAAATACATTACAAATCATTACAGATCATTACAACAATTTCCTAGATAATTTCCGCAGTTGAATGATCACATCACATCACTGCACATCGATTTGATTTGCAATCAAACCCTTGTCACATTCTGCTAAGCACTTTGTTATTTCCCAAGAAATTCGATCCTTGTACGTGCTGAAACATCATCTTATCATTACACACGGTTTCTGACATGTCATGACTAAGTTATGAACATGATAAGATCCACTGCCAAACCAAAAATCATTACCGGTTAAAGATTTGTCACTGGTTTACATTCATCTTCACAGAGTTTATGACAGTCAATCATAACTCACTCAATACTCCGAATTTGTTGATGTGGTGTGGAACATAGATGCATGTTCCTGTCTTCAACACTCCTGTAAAACCACAATGCCTAAATATTCACCAATCGTCCATACCAGTGTCTTGATCATCACACTGTTCATGTTTACCAGTTTACAACAACTTAGCAGTTTTGTTGTCTAACACATTCTTCTATTGGTTAGGCTTTACTAGCAGGCCTAGATGGCTTAAATGATTCAACAAATATGGTTGTCATCAATGACAACACAAATGAAGTCATAAAACAACTTACAACTATATCATCATCATCTAGCCAACAATCTCCATCAACTTTATCAACTTTACCGGTTATGCCAACAATAACTTTTTAGGTCATCTTCTCATCTCATCATCATCATCTTCATATGCCAACAATCTCTCCATTATTGTCATCATCAGTTATGCTAACAATATGCCAATAATCTCCCCCTTTGGCATTGATGGCAACACCAAAATAGCAACACCAAAAGCTCATCAAAAGCTCATCATGCAAAACTGAACACTCACCATACATAGCTGTTAGAGTTCTAGTTATGACTGTTGCACTTGTTCTTCATTATTAATCTCCTCCTTTTCTTTACTTCTCTTTGTATCATTTTTCTTCTCCCTTTACTTTTCTTTTCCCCCTTTGACAACAATGCCAAAGTTGCAAAGTGTCAAATACATCTTCTGCTGCAATTGTTTTCTTCATCTTCGTTGCTCTTGCTTTCTTCATCTCAGCTGCTCCCCCTGAGGAGTATCCCACTTCTCATCAATCCATAGTGAAATATCTTCAATTAGTCCACTTGATTGATGCATCAACATCATCTTAGTTGATCTTTGGTAGGGGGATAACCCCTAGCTCTCCTCTGAGACATTCAAAGGTAGCCTTAGGCAATGGCTTAGTGAATTTATCTGCCAATTGCTCCTTACTTGACACATGATCGATCCTGACTATCTTTTCATGCACTCTCTCTCTCTCTCTCTCTCTCTCTCTCTCTGAAAATGATATTTCAGTTCAATATGCTTTGTTCTAGCATGCAATATGGGGTTCTTTGAAATACTTATTGCACTTGTGTTATCACAATATATGATCATCAGTTTTGTCATAGTCTCCTTGAATCCTTCCAACACATGTTTCATCCATATAGATTGAGTACAATTCATGGATGCGGCCACATACTCTACTTTTGTCGTAGACTGAGAAATACAACTTTGTTTCTTACTGGTCCAGGATACCAATCTTCCACCAAGAAATAATGGGCCACCAGTTGTGCTCTTCTGGTCATCTGCATTTCCTGCCCAATCAACATCTTTGAACACCTTCAAAGAGAAGTTTCCTTTGTGTGGATACCATGATCCATAATCAATATTTCCTCTAAGATATTTGAAAATTCTCTTCAATGCCACCATGTGAGTCTGTTTAGGACTTTTTAAAAATCTTGCCACTATAGCAACTGCATGAGCAATATTTGATCTTCTATGAACAACATAATGTAGTTTTCCAATCATGGATCTATACTCAGTTTCACTCACTAGATCTAAATCATCTTCCTTTGATAATCTGCAACTACTAAACATAGGATTTCCAACCGATTTACACTCTTCCATTCCAAAAGTTTTCAATACTTCCTTCACATACTTGGACTGGCTGATAAAGATGCCTCCTTTCATTTGTTGGACTTGCAAACCAATGAAAAATTTGATCTCACCTATCAAAGACATTTAAAATTCCTTTTTCATTTCTTTTGCAAAAGATAAACTCATGTCATCATCTCCTCCAAATATGATATCATCTACAAATACTTCAGCAATAAATAACTTATCTCCTTCTATCTTCAAGTAAATATTGTTGTCCTCACTGGTTCTCTAAAATCTAATCTTTATCAGGTGTGAATGAAGTCTTTCAAACCATGCTCTTGGATCTTGCTTTAACCCATATAAAGTTTTATGTAATTTGCATGCCATGTCCTTGTCTTCAGTCAATGCAAACCCATCTGGTTGTTCTATGTAAACCTCTTCTTCTAGAATTCCATTCAAAAATGCAAACTTCACATCCATTTGGTAAACCTTGAATCCTTTAAATGTTGCGAATGCAAGTAGCATTCTAACTCCTTCAAGTCTAGCAACTAGTGCAAAGGTTTCTCTATAGTATTCACCTTCTTCTTGTGCATATCCTTTGCAAACTAGTCTAGCCTTGTTCCTAATAACTACACCATCTTCATTCAGTTTGTTTCTAAACACCCACTTAGTACCAATCACATTTTTATCAGCTGGTCTAGGGACAAGTGACCAAGTGTTGTTCTTCTCTATTTGATCAAGCTCTTCATTCATAGCCTTTATCCAATCATCATCCTTGAGAGCTTCTCTCACTGTCTTCAGTTCAATTGTTGAAATCAAGCAAGCACTTTCTCTAATCTTTCTTCTTGTTTGTACTCCAGCATTCTTGTCTCCAATTATCTGATCTGCTGAGTGATTCAACTTTACATATCTAGGTCTAACCGGTTCCAGGATAGAAGTCTCTTCTTGTTCTTCTTGTTCTTCTTGTTCAACTTCTTCATCAACTGGTTCAGCAGTATCCACCACACTATTCTGCTCGGCATCATTTTGAACTTTTGGATCAATAATCACTAGCTTTTGTTCATCTACTGCATCAAACTTGCTGGTATCATCATATTTCTTCGCAACTACGGTTTCTGGTCTGAATACTCTTCCACAATATTCACAATCCACTATCAACTTCACCAAAGTGGCAATCAAAAGCTCTTCTATGTCTTTATTGCTCTCTAGATGTGCTCTCAAAAATGCTAAGTGAAAAATGAGACTATCAAACACCTTTTATTTGCCTTTTGCTAAACCGGTTGAACATACCCTAATCAATGTTCAAGTCTTAAACTTGATACCGACACACATATCATATCCAATTTACTAGTTTGAGATGTAACCAGTTCAAAAAAAAAACCCTTCATAACATCATATAGCATCAAAACATGCAGATTTGACTTACCGCACACTATTTAGGGGGTCCGGAAATGGATCTGGCAATATGTTCCCCCTAAGCTTCATACATAGCTTAGTTTACCGGTGAAGGATTCTCCACACTAGGTGAAGAATTGAAGTCCTCTGATGGTTTCTCCTCACCTTTCTTCTTCCATATCTTATTCATCTCACCTCTTATTTCTTCCACATCTACCTTCTTCTTTCCTTTCCGGTCAACAGACTGATTAATCGGTTTGTTCAATCTAGCTCTACAAAAATTTGCAAGGTGTCTCGGTTTGTGACAATGGAAACATGTCTTTCTAGATACTCTCCAGGGTCCATCATTGCCTCTACAAGTTCTTCTCCATAAATTCATAGCTGACCATAGTTGTGATAGATTGAACATGCCACATTCCATCTATTCTCCATTTCATAAGGACTAGACCGTTTCACATAAGATCTCTACCAAGTAGGGTTTCTCCAGTTATTGTAAGATCTTTGCCATTCACCATTAGACCTCTGATCCATGTAGGATCTTTGATTGTTCTCTCTTGACCTGCACTCAACAGCTCTATGCCCATTCTTGTTGCAATTGAAGCAATATCCATTAAAAGTACTAGGCTTATATCCTTCATATGCATTAGGTCTATATCCATCAAAAGTACTGGATCTACTTCTACAAACATTAGTAGTATGACCCACCTTATGACAGTTAAAGCATACTGGTTTGTAGGTTCTCTTACCGGTGTTCTTCTTTGTCTTCTTTGGTGCATATTTGGCTTCATGCAAGGTGTCCTTGGTACCTGATGGTTCTCTTTGTTAAAAAGTTGTGTATCCCAAGCCATGTGTATCTCCGTTCTGCCTTTGTATTTGAATATGCTCATCAAGCATAGCAGTGCTCTTATTAAATTTAGCTAGTAACTTATTTGCATCAGCCAACTCCTTGGTAAGTTGCTCATTCTTCTTTGTAAGAATTTCTCTAAGAGACATAGCCATGTCTAAATCAACTTGTATTTCCTCTTTTTCCTCATGAAGTTGTGCATGCAAGGTACTAATCTCTCGGTTGAGCTTAACAATCTCATGCTCCTTATCTCTTATTGTGTCTTCAGGTGTCCTTCTAGCTTCCAACTCTTGACTCATCCTGATGGTAAGGGCTTCCAACTCTCTCCTTAGATTTGTCTTATCATCATTCAACTTTTCCACCTCATTTACCAAGGCATCAATGTTTGCTTCCTCAGATGAACTTTTTTCAGTGAGTTCCATCAACTGCTTAGCCAACTCTCTTCTTTTAGCTAGTGAAGCTTTGTACTTGACCTTTAGTTCACCAAGGGCTTCTTCAGATTCTGCAAGCCTATGTGAAAGCTCTTTGTAACTCATTGAACCTTCCCCCATGCTAGCCTTAAGGATCTTTCCCAAGCGGTTAAGCCTTTAAGGGGATTAGGCTCTGATACCAATTGTTATTATGAGGATCCGGTAACTACTGAGAGGGGGGGTGAATCAGTAGTTAAACATTTCTGCAATACTTCAAAAACTAGTACTAGTAACTACTCAAACAATCCATTAAATTGATTTATCAACCACTCACATTAAGTGTTCATCGACATGCAAATAAAGTAAAGATATCAAATGCACACATCAATAATGCATCACCACATGAACACAAAGATTTTTCACGTGGAAACCCAAATGGGAAAAACTACGGTGAGAATTAGCAGCCACAAAATATTTGCACTCTTTTGGAATGCGCTTGGTTAAAGGCCTAGCCCGGTTAGGAGCTTTACAATATGCTCGGTTAAGAGAAAACCTGTTAGGAGTCACCCGTGTTGAAATGTGGTGACTGATCAGTAAAGTACTGTACACTTAGCACGTATCCTCGCCGGGGCCGGGGCCGGGCCGGGCTGGGCCTCAGGCAGCGGTTCAGGGGCGGCAGCCCTCGAGAAAAACGAGGGTTCAGGGGCGGGAGCCCCCGAGAAAAAAAAATTTGGGTATTTTTTTTTATGAAAACCGACATTGTAATAAAACCCTAAAAAGGCCGACTTTGTTTTTGCCTTAAAAACGCATGTTATAAGCGGTTGGGATGCTTAAGGCATTGTAAGGTTGATGTACTGTTTTTGTTGGATAATAAGAAAGATTGGACGACTGTGTATGGTGGACGTAACCCATTCTGGGTGAACCACGTTAAATCTTTGTGTTATCTATGTCCTATTTTATTTCTTTATCTTTTGTATTTAAATCTGCATATAATTGTTAGTTCATATTTGCTTCGGATCTGCTTGAAACCCTAACAATTGGTATCAGAGTGAGGTTTTCTGTAAATTGGCAGGACTTTCAGATTTGAGTGGAAGCAATGGAGGATTCCAAATTCAAGGTCGAAAAGTTTAACGGCCACAATTATCAGTTATGGAAAATACAGATGGAGGATTACCTGTATCAAAAGGATTTGTGGTGGCCATTGGAAGGAAAGGCAAAGAAAGCGACCACAATGTCAGATGAAGAGTGAGACATTTTAGATAGAAAGGCACTGGGATCCATTCGATTGTGCCTTGCACCGTCTATAGCATTCAATATAACAGAAGCAAAAACGACTATAGATTTGATGGCGACATTGGCTAAGTTGTATGAGAAACCCTCGGCTTTGAAAAGGTATTTCTTATGAAGCGTCTGTTTAATTTGAAAATGAGTGAGGGAGGATCTCTAGCGGAGCACTTAAATGAATTTAATACAATTACCAGTCAATTGTCTTCGGTAAAAATTACTTTTGCAGAAAAGGTTAGGGCTCTCTTGATTTTATGTTCTTTGCCAGAAAGCTGGAATAGCTTGGTTATGGCTATAAGTAACTTTGTATCTAGTAAAAATACTTTGGTATTTGATGATATTGTTGGTGTTATCCTAAGCGAGGAAATGCGAAGGAAAAGCACAGGTGAGACTCCAACATCATCGGGTAGTGTTTTGAATGTGGAGAACAGAGGAAGATCAAAAGAAAGAGGAAAAGGGCCTGGGAATGAGAAGTCACGAGGGAAGTCAAAGAAAGGACGCTCTCAATCTAGAGGAAAGAAAGATTGCTGGTACTGCGGAAAACCTGGTCATCTAAAGAAAGACTGTTGGTCTCAGAAAAACAAAAAAGGAGACAAAAATGAAAATGACAGTAAGGAATCTAATATTGCAAGTAATACTTTACAAGATGCTTTAATCTTATGTTTGGATAATGTTAATGATTCTTGGGTAATAGATTCTGGGGCTTCATTTCATGCTACACCCCATAGAAAATATTTTCTAGATTATGTTCAAGGTGATTTTGGACAGGTATATTTGGGTGATGATGAGCTGTGTCAAATTGTTGGAAAAGGAAAGATAAAGATCAAGTTGTAGAATGGAAATGACTGGTTTCTGCAGGAGGTAAGACATGTTCCTAATTTAAGAAGAAATTTAATTTCTGCAGGGCAACTAGGTAGTGAAGGTTGCATAGTTACCCTCTCAGATAGTATGTGGAAGGTCGCTAAAGGATCATTAGTAATAGCTAAAGGTGCGAAGGTAGGCACATTATATCTGTGTACAGGTAACGCTTACTCTACCCTAGTTGCTACAGATAAAGTTACTGCAGGGACAACAACAATAAATGTTGCAAGAACAGATTCGATAATGTGGCACCATAGGCTTGGGCACATGAGTGAGAAAGGGATGAAAACCCTTCACTCCAAAAATCTATTGCCAGGACTAAAGAAGATTGATTTAGAGTTTTGTGAAAACTGTGTTTATGGTAAACAAAAAAGAGTCAGATTTCTCAAGGTTGGGAAAGAGAAGAAGAGTGAGAATTTAGAGCTTGTACATTCAGATGTATGGGGACCAGCTCAGGTATCATCTCTTGGTGGCTCTTGTTATTATGTTATTTTTATTGATGACTCAACCAGAAAAACATGGGTATATTTCCTAAAACAAATATCAGATGTTTTTTAAACTTTTAAGAAATGGAAAGCTTTGGTTGAGAATGAGACAGGAAAAAAGTTGAAGTGTCTCAGATCGGATAATGGAGGTGAATAGTGCAGCAAAACATTTGAAGATTATTGCTCCTTAAATGAGATTCGAAAGCAGAAGATAGTTCCAAGAACTCCACAGGAAAATAGTGTGTCAGAGAGAATGAATAGGACTATCATGGAACGCGCGAGGAGCATGAGATTGCATGTTTGATTGCCCTTTCATTTTTGGGCAAATGTTGTACATACTGTTGTCTATTTGATAAATAGAGGACCTTCAACCCCTTTGGATGGTGGTATTCCAAAGGAGGCATGGACTGGTAAAAAGGTAAATTATTCTTTTCTAAAAACTTTTGGTTGCGAAGCTTTTGTCCATGTTGATAAAGAAAAAAGAACCAAGCTTGATGCTAAATCTCAAAAATGTACCTTCATTGGATATGGGATAGATGAATATGGCTATCGGTTATGGGATTTTGAAAATAAGAAAATAATTAGAAGTAGAGATGTTATATTCAATGAGAAGGTCATGTATAAAAAACAAATGCAGGAAAAGAAGCATGAACAGGACAAACAAGAAAATGTGGTGTTGGATGAGATTCCTGAAAATGAAATGCCACAGGTACCTGATGCTCAGCAACAACAGATTGTCCCACAAACTCCTGCAAGTGTTAGACGTTCTACAAGGACAAGTAGACCGCTTGAAAGATTTTCTCCTTCTTTGTATTCTATTTTATTAACGGATTCTGGTGAACCAGAAGAATATGAAGAAGCAATGCAGGTAGATGCAAAACAACAGTGGGAGCTAGGCATGAAAGAGAAGATGAACTCCTTGATGAAAAATAAGACTTGGGACTTAGTCCCTTTACCTACAGAAAAAAGAGTCTTGCCTAACAAATGGCTTTATCGGCTAAAGGAGGAGGAAGGAGGTCAGAAAAGATATAAGGCCAGACTTGTGGTAAAAGGTTTTGCACAGAAAAAGGGTATAGATTATGATGAAATATTTTCTCCAGTTGTAAAAATGACTTCAATTAGAACTGTACTTAGTCTTGTGGCTGCAGATGATTTACATCTTGAACAATTAGATGTCAAAACAGCTTTTCTCCATGGAGATTTGGAGGAGGAAATTTACATGTTGCAACCACAGGGATATGAGGTCAAAGGTAAGGAGAACTTGGTGTGCAGGTTGAAGAAAAGTTTGTATGGCCTAAAGCAAGCACCCCGACAATGGTATTTAAAATTTGATAGTTTCATGGCTAAACACGGTTATCATAGATGTCATTCTGATAATTGTGTATATTTTAAGAGATTTGATAATGACAGTTATATTATCCTGTTGCTTTATGTTGATGACATGTTTGTTGCTAGGTCTAACATGCAACATATAAATGATCTTAAACAGAAATTAGCCAAGTCATTTGCTATGAAGGATTTGGGTGCAGCTAAACAAATTCTCGGTATGAGGATTACACGGGACAGGAAAAATAGAACCTTGAATTTGTCCCAAAGTGAGTATATAAAAAAGGTGTTGAAAAGATTTAACATGCAAGATGCAAAAGCAGTTAGTACAACTTTGGCTAGTCATTTCAAATTGACTAAGGAGATGTGCCCAAAGGCACAGGAAGAGGTTAATAAAATATCTAACATCCCGTATTCATCAGCTGTTGGCAGTATGATGTATGCAATGGTATGCACAAGGCCAGATATTGCACATGCAGTGGGAGTTGTGAGCAGGTTTATGAGTAATCTGGGTATGGAACATTGGAATGCTGTGAAATGGATTCTTCGGTATTTGAAAGGAACTACTATGAAGGCATTATGTTTCAAAGGATCTAATACTGCTCTGAGTGGATTTGTTGACTCTGATCTGGCGGGTGATATTGATTCACGGAGGAGTACTACAGGGTATGTTTTTACTATAGGGGGAATTGCAGTCAGTTGGATTTCTAGGCTGCAAAAGGTTGTTGCACTTTCAACCACTGAAGCTGAGTATGTTGCTGCTACAGAAGCCAGCAAGGAGATGATTTGGTTGCAATGTTTTCTGGAGGAATTGGGTCAGACACAAGAGGATAGCCTATTGTATACTGATAGCCGGAGTGCCATTCATCTTGGGAAGAACTCTGCTTTTCATTCAAGGACAAAGCACATTCAGCTCAGGTACCACTTCATCCAGACAGTTTTGGAGGAGGGTCAGTTACGGCTTGAGAAGATTCACACAAGTGAGAATCCTGCATGAAGGCATTTCCACAGGAGAAGCTGATTTCTTCATCAGTTTCTGTTGGTCTTCTTGATTGATAATTGTGGAATCTATACCAGTCGAGTCCTAGTGTTTTATCCAGCGGATGTTGCATGTACAGTGGTGTCATGTAGTATCAGTCTCCAAGTGGGAGATTGTTCGGTGTGGAGCCTGATCAGTCTCCAAGTGGGAGATTGTTGAAATGTGGCGACTGATTAGCAAAGTATTGTACACTCAGCACGTATCCTCGCCGGGGTTCGGGGAAAAAAAAATTTGGTATTTTTTTTGATGAAAACCGATATTGTAATAAAACCCTAAAAAGGCCGACTTTGTTTTTGCCCTTAAAACACATGTTATAAGCGGCTGGGATGCTTAAGGCATTGTAAGGTTGATGTACTATTTTTGCTGGATAATAAGAAAGATTGGACGACTGTGTATGGTGGACGTAACCCATTCTGGGTGAACCACGTTAAATCTCTGTGTTATCTGTGTCCTGTTTTATTTCTTTATCTTTTGTATTTAAATATGCATATAATTGTTAGTTCATATTTGCTTCAGATCTGCTTGAAACCCTAACAACTCGATGAAGGGATTTTGCCTTAGCCCTGTTAGGAGCTTTACCCTGTTGGGAGTAACCTTGTTAGAGGATTTAGAACTCAAGTTAATGAGCCGCCCGATCAAGGGATTTACAAATAAGACCTGTTAGGATCTACTCGGTTAAGGGATTTCAAACTGTTGTAATTGTTAGGGAACAATAGAGCAAATGATCTGATCACAACACTTCCTCACTTGCTAGTACATATTCTTTTCAGCTCAATCTCTGCTTCTCACATGAAGAATCTTCAATCTGTTTTGGCACACTCTTCTTCTTAAACCACTAACACAAAATCCCTTCTCAAACTCGACCTAAATACACTTTTCAACTAGGTTGGTTACATAACCCTAATCTCATTCAAAATACATTGAATTTACATCAAGCTCGGCAAAGCAGTCCACCAAAATACATTATAAATCATTACAAATCATTACAACAATTTCCTTGACAATTTTCGTCGTTGAATGATCACCGCACATCGATTTGATAAGCAATCAAACCCTTGTCACATTCTGCTAAGCACTTTTCTATTTCCCAAGAAATTCGATCCTTGTAGGTGCTCAAACATCATCTTATCATTACACATGGTTTTTGACGTGTCATCACTAAGTTATGAGCATGATAAGATCCACCGCCAAATCAAAAATTATTACCGGTTAAAGATATGTCACTGGTTTACATTCATCTTCATAGAGTTTATGGCAATCAATCATAACTCACTTAATACTCCAACTTTGTTGATGTGGTGTGAAACATAGATGCATGTTCATGTCTTCAACACTCCTGTAAAACCGCAACACCTAACTCTTCACCAATCGTCCATACCGGTGTCTTGATCATCACACTGTTCCTGTTTACCGATTTACAACTTAGCAGTTTTGTTGGCTAACACATTCTTCTATCGGTTAGGCTTTACCGGTAGGCCTAGATGACTCAAAAACCATGGTTGCTATCAATGATAGCACAAATAAAGTCATCAAACAACTTACAACTATATCATCATCATCTAGCCAACAATCTCCATCAACTTTATCAACTTTACCAACTTTACCGGTTATGCCAACAATAACTTTACCAGTCATCTTCTCATCTCATCATCATCTCCATATGCAAATAATCTCTCCATTATTGTCATCATCAGTTATGCCAACAATATGCCAATACTGCTCTTGTGTGACTTCAGGGTATGAGGAAATGATGGAAGATATGGAGGCTACTTGAGGTGCAAAGTCTTGATGGGAAGAGTCATTGCTAGACATGGGCAAATGACCTTATTGCATGATAGGTGCCACATTGACCATGTTCGATTGATGTCCAAAGGGTGACGTGTTTGTAAATACACTTGTATTCATTCGGGACACCCTTGGTAGTGTATTTGAAGACATGGGAGGATATTCACAGACATGTGATGTGACTGAAGGTAAAATTTATTGTGTAATTGTGTGTGACCTTGGTAGTGGATGACCTCTTAAGTGTAACATTGCCAAAGCGGAATTCCAAGCCTTTAAGAGACGTTTGAGCAATAATGACCTCATTATCTCCAAAGTTGACAAAGGCAATGCCACGGTCATCATGGACAAGTCTGACTACCTCTCCAAAATGTGTGCCCTTCTTTCAGACTCCAAGAGCTATAAAATTGTCTCTCGTAATCCTTGCTCCAAAATTATGAAGGTCAAATCAGCTATTTCTTGCTCGTCTTTCGATGATGTTACCAAGCAACGTCTTATCCCTTCGAAGGAAGTGACCCAGTGGATCTATGGGGCTCGTAAGATTCATAAAGTTGATGTTCCCCTGAGG